>NC_058133.1:233287472-233316369 GCF_016433145.1 Gracilinanus agilis | reverse complement strand
TTTTTTTCATTATTTCCCTTGATATTCTTGATCTTTTGTTATTCCAAATGAAATTTGTTATAGTTTTTTCTAATTCAGTAAAGAAGTTTTTTGGTAGCTTGATAGGTATGGCGCTAAATAGGTAAATTAATTTGGGTAGAATTGTCATTTTTATTAAACAGTGGGATTTTTGAAAATGGCAGCATTTCTTCAAATCTTGGCCTACCTGTAGCAGTTTCAACAGTTGCTAGAAATAACTATTACTGTGATGACAGGCCAGGTGTCAGTAGACTTCCTGGAAATCAACACATGTCAGATATTCTCATGAAAGAAATGCCTTACCAGCATAAGAATATTGACAAATTGCCAATTGAAAATATGAGACTTGCACATTCCATTCAGGGCCAAGATACTTTCAGAAGGATTTCACCACTAGATCAGGTGAAAGATATTTCTAGTGATGCATGTTTCCTCACACATTTGAGAAGCAGAGAAAACAAGGTTGATATATGTGATCCTCCAAGATCATTATTTGAAGACAAAAGAAGCCTTTTAGAAAATGAGAAGTTAATAACATTTAGAAGCATGGAAAACTCTGCCAGTGGAGAGAGTGAAAGTTGAGAAATACAAAAAGAGGGTAGAGAATATATTTAGTCTATCAGACTAAATATTGCTCCAGTGCTTGACTCAGCCTGGCATGATTTGTTAACCTTTGATCAGAATTAATCTCTCTCCAGAAGTTAGTAAAGGAAAGCCAGCTATTCACTCACTTAAATTCCCTCCAAGAAACAATTCAAGCTGAAAGGACAACTCCTGAAGCTAACCTCTAGCCCCAGAAATTCAGGACTTTTATAGTGACTTCTTGTCCCTTCCCCTCTTCACAGCGGCTAACCACAGCTTTCAAATTGTCTAGCATGGCCTGGGGGCAGGTGGAGGGGGGAGGGGGAAGAGCAGTATCTTGTGGGATTCACTGCTCATCCTCTGGAGGTGTAAATGCTTATCAAAAGGATTCACAATTTTCTAACTGATTGAATTGTTACCCACTTTGGCAAATCACACTCTTACTTAGTGTCTGGTGAGGTACTAAATAGAGAGGTACTAAAAGAAAGTCTGATTCACACTTCCCAGTCTTGTGAGGTACATAAGTAGGGGTACATAAATTAGTGTTAACCAAGTGTTAACTTGAAATAGACAAAGAGAACAAAGAATTCCCTTTCACAAAAAAAAAAAAAAAAAAAAAAAAAAAAAAAGGACTCTGACACAAAGGGAGAAACTACTAGGACAAAAAGAAGGGTTCTTCACACCTGTTTAAGACTACTAGCTCTACCTAGTTACTTTAAGGTCTATTGTTAGTCTGAAACTTGTAAAGTTGGGACTCCCCTCCAGGAGGAATTCTCATGTGACAAGGTAAACCTCATGTTGCAACTAACTTCGGGTTCTCAAGATCTTAAGATTGGGGTTTCTAGATTCCAAATAGACACATTGATCAACTGTACTTCTGACAAAAAATGCTATCCAACTCCAGAGAAAGTACTATTGAAGTCAGATGCAGATCAAAACACTATTTTTCACATTAGTTTATTTATGGTTTTATTTTGGGGTTTTGATTTTATATGAATATTCTCTTATAATAATAACCAATATGGAAGTATGTTTTGCATGATAATGTGTATAACCCAGATCAAATTGCTTGCCATCTCTAAGAGCTTGGAAGGAAGAAAGGAAGGAAGGGAGAGGGAGACAACTTGGGTCTTATAATTTCAGAAAATGTATGTTGAAAATTGTTATTACATATGTCAACTTTGAAATCTGGAGCTCCCAAGTCTGCCCCTGTCCCCTGAGAACTCACCCTGAGGGAAGTCCCAAACTCACCCATTTCAGACAGAACAGTAGACCTAAAGGTAGACCTAATCAGATGTTAAGTACTCTTTTGTCTTATAGTTTCTCCCATAGTATCAAAGAGTGAACTCAGGTAGCCCAGCCCTAGACTGGACCCTTCCCTTTTGTGTCCAATGTAAAATATCAGCCTCTCCCAGATAATCCTGCCTTGGACTTCTCATTTCCTTGTAGTCGTGGTAATGCCAATCAATCATATTTCCCCATCCCTTAGTTCCCCAAATGGTATATAAGTTCCCCAAATTCTACTGTTCTTTGGAGAATCATCTAGTGGGGTACATTCTCCCAGGGATATGTCTCTAGAGCCCCAGGGTGTTGACTCTATTTAGTTTTTGTCACTTGGCTCCTTGATAGTGGCTGATTATTGGACTAATCTCCTGATTAAAGACTTAGTTTTTCTCACTACTTTAGTAGTTCCATGTTATTTTCAAGTTAACACACATAATTGGGAAAATAAAATAGCTCTGAATGAAGAAAAAATGAAAAAAATAAAAGAAAGTATTTTGTCATAGGAAGATCTTAATCTTTTCTTCTTTGGCATTTCTAGGAATGTCAATGCTAAAATCTATAACCTCCAGATTAAAAAAAATACTACAAGCAACTCCAAAGAAAGAATTCACATATCAAGAAAAAATAGCCAAGATCACACAGGACTTTGCGGGTACTACTAAAAGTAAAGAAAATCTTGGAATACGATATCTGAAAAGGTAAAAAATAAAGGTTTACACCCAAGAATAGCTTACTCTGCCTAACCAAGTATAATTCAATAAAAAGAATATTTACCTTTAATTTAACACGGGATTGTCAAGTATTCCTGATTTTTTAAAAAAGTCATTTGCTATAAGCTCCCCTTTTCCTCACTTTCCTCACCTCATATCACTTAGCAGCCTTCTACCATTATCTCCTTCCTATATCTAGTATGAGTTGGCCTTATTCCTTATCAACTTTTTTATTTCTTATCCTTTTCAACTGATCTCATTTCATTTTGTGTCCTCCTACAGACTGCTGCCTCTATCATTCTTACTCATAATTCCACTCAAACAGTTCTCTGCAAAGTTACCAGTGATCTCTTAGTTGCCAAATCCTTTTCTCAATTCTCATTTTCCTTGATCTCTCTGAAGCTCTTAATATTGTCGATCACCCTTTTCTTCCTGGTACTCATTTCTCCCTTGATTTTTGAGACAGTACTCTCTCGGTTCTCCTCTTACCTATCTGACCACCTTTCAGTCACCTTTGCCAGATCCTTATTACCTATCATGCTTTCTAACCTTGAGTGTTCTTCAGAGTTCTATCCTGGGTCCTCTTCTCTTGTTCTATACTGCTTCACTTGTTCCCATGGATTAATTACACATTAATTCCCCTGGATTAATGGTCATCTCTATGCTAGTGATTCTTAGATCTAGCTATCCTGCCCTAACCTCTCTGCTGGCTTCCAATCTCACATTTTCTACTTCCTTTCAAACACTTCAAACTGGATATCCAATAGATATTTTAAACTTAACATATCTAAAACTGAACTCATTGGTGATGTCTTTTGCTGTAAGCATAAATTAGTTTTAAGCAAGGCAGAGTTGCACAAAGTTGTTAGCCTCACTCTCTCTTCTAGAGTCCTCAAAATCCAGGGCAAGACAAAATTTAAGATGACTAGTGATGGTTTGGGATGCAGTAGATGACCTTGGTTTTTTCTATGTCTAATACACTTGAAGTGCTCCATAATTCCCTTCTCTGTTGTTTTTTTGTCCATTGGAATAAATTGTTCTCATCTACCCTTTCTGCTGAGGGAAATCTTTACATGCCTTCACATACCTTCCTAAGTCACCAAATGGATTTGAGGCCTGTTGGTTATTCTCAGTCTGGTTTAGCCTGCTTGCCAAGATGCTTTCCTGGGGTATGGCTGCTATGAATGGGTGAGAACTAGGTGGAAGATGGACACTAAAAGAGGAAAGAAGCCCTGAAAAGGGCTCAACAAACCCTCACATTAAAGGTGCCAGTCTTCCCTGAATACCTATAGACTCTAGGTTCATGGTACAATGGACAGAGTACTGGGCCTGGAGTCAGGAAGATCTGGGTTCAAATGTGGTCTCTGGCACTTACTTAGCTATGTAAACTTGAACAAGTCATTTAAATACTATTTGCCTCAGTTCCTTAGTTGTAAAATGGGGACACACTGGCATTTCCATCTATGTTATAAGAGAATGCAGTTATACATGGGGGTCTTCTTCTTAGAGCTGGGAGAAGGAAATGGTAATCTGCTCCAGTATCTTTGCTGAGAAAGCCTCATGAACAAAAAAGTTATACAAAGTAGGAGGACAAGACTAAACAACACCAGAGAGTTGCTTCAGGTATTGTCATTTTAAATGACTTGTCTAGGGTCTGTTGTGTGGAGATGCAAAGCATGGAATCTTTGCAAAGGTACAGAGATAGCCTCACCCAGAATTCCAGGGGACCCCCCTGGAGAACTTTGGATGAGGGGGCAGTTGAGAAGGGTTGGAGACAGTTAATTTGTGGGAGTGGATATGAGCAGACACTCTGCTTGCTACTCCTGATTTGGGGTTTCTCCTGAGGTGGCCATTGTAGCATAAGCCGGTGATTTCTACTCATAGGGTTAGCCTGTTTGTTATTACTATTCTTCATTAATATAATTATATAATTACTTAGTGATTGGAGAGTAAGATATTTATCAATAGCAAGAGAGCCAGTTTCAGTTAAGTGCTTCATCCCTTGTGAGGAGGGGGAAGGGCAGCATCTACTTAGCAGTTCAGGGTTTCCTCTCATTATCCTAAACCCTCATTTACCCTTTCTAGTTTTCTTTGTTATTACTTAATATAACCCTTACCTTCAAATCTGTGCCTGATAATTATTTGGGAAGACACTCACAACTCAGTCTGTACATTTAGTTTGAATCCTGTTGGCTGCCAGTTTAAGAAGATCTCCTCTGTTCTCAACTGTTAGATAACTAATTTCTATATACTCATCATACTGACCTGTGAGGAATATAAATTTAAGAAAAGGAACATCAATTGGGGTTTCAGCCATAACTGAAACTTACCAGCAGAATCTTATTCCTGTCTTCATTATCAACTGAAGCAGAAGCAGTTAGAGGGGGAGGGGTTTGAGAGCCAGGAGTGTTTAGCCCCCTCCTTTCCTCACTGAAACCTGTCAATCTCTGGCTCTTGACTTAAAGCTCTATTTGGCCCTGACACATTTATCTGCTTCTCCAAACTATCTGTTATTATCATCATAACAGGTCACACAGCCATATGTATGAGAGGCTTGACCTAATCCCAGGTCTTCCCAACTAAGCCCAGATCACTACTGCTTCTGATGTAATTTGTAGTTACAATATGTATTATTTCTTCCAATAAAATATAAGATTCTTAAGAGCAGGAACTGTTTCATCTCCCCCCCCCCCCATAATCCTAGTATTTAGCACAATGCCTGGAATATACTAGACAAGTAATAAATACTTATTCATTGATTGATTGATGGTATGTCTTTGTGAGAAGTCTTAGTATGTTTAATATTTCTCTTTCCATTACCTGGTATAGTGCCTTACTTTGTGAATAGGAGGAACCTAATGATGGGTTTCAAAACTGAATGGATTTTGAGTGGAATTGGTATCTGTGAAATCTTAAGCTGTGAAAAAGAGTTTTTCTCTGTAAGAAATAAACTGGGCTACATGGGAATAGAAATTTGTACTTTGAACTGATTAGATCCAATAATCTAACTAGCTCTTCAGAAAATAATGCCCTATTGATGGGGATATGATTGGGGATGTAGACTCTAAATGATCACCCTAGTGCAAATATCAATAATATGGAAATAGGTCTTGATCAATGGCACATGTAAAACCCAGTGGAATTGTGCATTGGCTATGGGGTGGGGTTGGGGAGAGGGAAAGAATATAAATCATGTAACCATGGAAAAATTATCTTAATCAACTAACTAACTAAATAAATAAAAAGAATAATGCCCTAATCACTGAGCAGGAGCCTTGGACATGGGGTACTCATTGGATTATGGAACTGGAGATTTGGAAGGATCATAAGATTTATACCTGGAAGGATACTGAAAAATCTATTTAGAGTTCAATTCCCTTATATAAAATTTTTTGAGTGTATAGTGCCTCCTGTGGGCTATTGCCCCAACTTGCACAAATAGCTCTGGTTCCTCAGGCATCATGCTTTCTCAAGGTCAAGAAATTCTGGGGGTTTACATTCCCAAAATTATAGCTCATGAGTCCCCCACTCATTCATTTACTTTTCATAGTTAACCAGTTGACTCAAATAAGATCAAAACGAAGGCATTTACTGAAACGGCATAGTACGAATAGGAGTAAAAAAAACATTCCCCCAACAAACCTGGGGTGCATGTTCCTAAAAACAAATGGTGTCATTAGGAAGAATGGATACACAGACATAGACTATACTATTAAACATGCACACACATAGGAATATATATAACTAAGGCAATTCACACTTCAGGTATTTCAGGACACTGATGTCTTGTTTTTTTCATGTTGTCTTCATTCTGTTTTCTCTCTGGGACATAGCATCTCTCTTCACTTGTTGCTTCACCAGAAATCATGGGTTTGTTCTACTCCACAGCTCAACTTGATTACCTTCTGGACTCCCTTCTCATTCTCCATTATTCTTTTAAAAATTAAATTTTGTTTTATTTTCCCCCAATTACATGTAAAAAAATGTTTTCAACATTTTTCAAAGAAATTTGAATCCCCTCCACTCTACCCTCCTTGAGATGGTAAGCAATCTCATATAGATTTCACATGTGTAATCATGTAAACATTTTTCCATATCAATGCTCTTGTGCAAGGAAACTCAAATAGAGAAAAAAATTAAGAAAGTATAAAAAAGTTTGCTTTGGTCTGGATTAAACTCAGTGCTTTTTCTCTGGAAGCATTTTTTTTTTTAAATCTTGAGTCCTTTGAGATAGTTTTGGATCATTGTAATGCTGAGAATAGCTGTTATTCACATATGTTCATTGTAAAGTATTCCTGTCACTGTGTACAGTGTTCTCCTAGTTCTGCTTATTTCACTCTGCTTCAACTCATGTCTTTCCAGGTCTTTCTAAGCTCCCCCTGCTTGTCATTTCTTACAACACAATAGTATTCCATTACAATTATATACTATGATTTACTCAGCCATGCCTCAATTAATAGGTTTCCTCTCACTTTCCAGTTCCTTGCCCCCCTAAAAAGAGTTGCTTTAAATATTTTTGTACAAATAAGCTCTTTCCTTTTTTAAAAAATCTCTTTGGGATACAAACTTAGTAATGATATTCCTGAGTCAAAGTGTATGTACTGTTTTATAACCCTTTGGGCATAGGCCCAAATTGATATGAGTGTTGGAATTAGTTAACAACATCCCCAACAGTGCATTCATGTCCCAGCTTCCCTGTATCCCCTCCAAGTTTTGCCATTTTTCTTTTCTGTCATAATAGCCAATCTGATAGGTGTAGGGTAGTACCTCAGAATGGTTTTAATTTGCATTTCTCTAAATAACAGTGACATAGAGTATTTTTTGCATGACTATAGAGAGTTTTAATTATTTTGATGAGAAGTGACTGTTCCTCTCCTTTGACCCTTTATCAGTTGAGGAATGACTTGTAGTCTAATATATTCAAGTCATTTCTCTATGTATTCGAGAAATATGGCCTTTATTAGAGAGACTTGTAAAAAATCTGCACCATAAATACTCACATTACTTTCCATTCTATTTATGCCTATTTAGTTTCTGATTTCCACCTCCTCCAATTTGCCCTCTTTTCTGTGAGCCCTCCCCTTTTCTTATCCCCTTCCCCTTTTACTTTCCAGTAAGATAGCTTTCTATATTCAATTGATTGTGTATGTTCTTCCCTTATTGAGCCAATTCTCCTGAGAAGAAAGTTCACATGCTCTCCTCCCCACCTCCTCCATCTTTCTTTCCACTGTCTTTTATAACAACCCATCATATTCACCTCACACTCTCACCCTCTGTCTATGTATACTCTTTCTAACTGCTCTAATAATGACAAAATTCTTTGGTGTTACAAGAATCATCTCCCCATGTAGGGATGTATACAATTTAAACTTATTGAATGTCTTTTGAATCTCTTTCATGTTTACTTTTTTATGATTCTCTTGAATATAGTATTTGAGAGTCAAATTTTCAGTGAGCTGAATGAATGAATGAATGAAGAGCTCTGGTCTTTTCATTAAGAATGTTTGAAAGTCCTATATTTCATTGGATACCCATTTTTCCCCCCTGAAGAATTATGCTTGTTTTTAATAAGTAAGTGATTCTTGGTTGAAGTCCTAGCTCTTTGCCCTCTGGAATGTTATGTTCCAGGCCCTCTAATCCTTTAATGCAGAAGCTGCTGAATCTTATGTTATCCCTACTGTGGTTTCATGGTATTTAAATTGTTTCTTGTTGATTGCTTGCAATATTTTTTCTATGACCTGGGAGTTTTTAAATTTGGCTATAATATTCCTGAGAGTCATCCTTTTGGAATCTCTTTTAGGAGATGATTGGTGGATTCTTTCAATTTCTATTTTGTACTCTGGTTCTAGAATACCAGGGCAATTTTCCTTGATGATTTCTAGACAGATAATATCTAGACTCTTTTTTAAAAATTACAGTAGTCCAATAACTCTTAAATTATTTCTCCTGGAATTGTTTTCCAGGTCAGTTGTTTTTCCCATGAGATATTTCAGATTTTCTTTTGTTTTTTTTCAGTCTTTTGACTTTGTTTGATTGCTTCTTGATGTCTCATAGGTCATTAGCTTGTACCTCCCCAATTCTAGTTTTTAAAGCATGATTTTCTTGACTGAGCTTTTGTACCTTCTTTTCTATATGGTCAATTCTACTTTATAAAGAGTCTTTTTCCTCAGTGAATTTTTTTACCTCTTTTCCCAAAGGGTCAATACTGTCTTTCAAGAAGTTTTTCCTCTTCAGTGCATTTTTGTATATCTTTTTCCATTTGGCCAATTCTGTTTTTAAAGGGATTCTTCTCTTGTTTGGACTTTTGTGCCTCTTTAACCAATCTGTCTATTCATTTTTTAAGATATTAATTTCTTCAGCATTTTTTGTGCCTCTTTTGCCAAGCCATTTCTCTTTTTTTCATGATTTTTATCATTCATTTCTTTTCCTGATTTTTCTCTACCTTTCTTATTTGATTTTTAAAATCCTTTTTGAGCTACTCCATTAATTTTTGGAGGGCTTGAGAACAGTTTTTCTTGGGCACTTTGGATGCAGTAGTATTGACTTAGTTGTCTTCTTCTACCCTGTCACCAAAATAACTTTCAATGATAAATTTCTTCCTTCCTTCCTTCCTTCCTTCCTTCCTTCCTTCCTTCCTTCCTTTCTTTCTTTCTTTCTTTCTTGTTTGCTTATTTTCCTGCCTTTCTTTCTTTCTTTCTTGTTTGCTTATTTTCCTGCCTTTTGTTTCCTTTTAGTTTAAAAGACTGTTAAAGTTGGGATCTTTAACTTTGTGAAAAGAGTACTGTCCCAAAATTCAGGTTCTTAGTGCAGTTGCCTTCAGAGATGGCACTGGGAATCTATCTGCTTTTAATTCTTCCAAGGTGATATGATGTAAGAAGAAGTGTGTTTAATACTCAACCTTCCTGTGAACCCGTCTATTAACAACCCCAAGCACTCTTTTACCTCTTGGAACTATGGCCAGGTCCCCTACTCCCCTGTGGCTGCAAGTGCTAGTGTATTCTGGTATTCTTCCGTACACTGTGACTGTGTCCCAGGACTGTGGACCTAGTTTTGGGCAATGTGACAAGAGTCTTGCACCCAGAGCCAGCAAAGGGACCTTTGTAATCTTCTTCTGAGCAGTTGTCCGACCCTTTCCTTATCATCTGTGACTGTGAGCTCCAGAAGGTTTTGCTGCTGCTTCAGCTATGTTCAGGGTCTGTTGCATCGTGGTTCCACCCCTTAGAATTCAATGAATTCTCCACTCTTTTTCAAAAGAGAGATGGAGACGGACTGTCCCTGTCTGGAAGTTTTAAATATGGGGCCCATTCTGAATGTGTGGTCAATGGAAAGAGGCTACTCCTACTCATATTATAAGGGAATGCAGAATGTCTTCTCTCAGAAGGAGATCCTTGCTGTCTTACACATGGGTATCTTCATCTTGGGTGATCTGGGCAGGTACCAAAGTTAGTTACACAGAGAAAGATAAAAAGTAGGCTATGCTCTCAAGGAGTTCATTGTCTTATAAAGATAGAACATGCAAACAACTATATACAAACAAGATATATACAGGATATGCGGGTAAAGTAGAGATTGAAAGAATCTTTTATTGAAAAAATTGAAATTGAAAGATCGAAAGATCACCTCCTGTATTAAATCCCTAATTGACAATGCTTAGGAATGTTATATCCAAGTTCAAGAATTTCCAGATCAAGGAAAAGATATTACAAGTTATTAAAAAGAAACCATTTAGATATCATGGAGCCACAGTTGGGATAGCACAGGACCTGGTTGCATCCACACTGAAGGACTGAAAGGCATGGAATATGATATTCTGGAAAGCAAGGGAACTGGGTCTACAACCAATAATCAACTACTCAACAAAATTTACTATATTTTTATAGGGGAAAGTATGGTCATTTGATAAAATAGAAGACTTCCAAGCATTCCTAAAGAAAAGACCTGACTTAAAGAGAAAATTTGATGCCCCAAAACAGAACTCAAGAGCATCTCCAAAAGGTAATTAAGAAAAGGGAAAAAAAATTTTAAGGGACCCAATCAGTTCAAATGATTTGTATTCCTATAAGAAAGGATGATATTGGTAAACTCTTAAAAATTGTTATTATCAACAGGATAGCTAGAAAAAATATACTTAGAGTGGTAATGGCAAACCTATGATACATGTGTCAACACTGACGTGTGTAGCCTTTTTGATGACCTGCAGTCACATGCAGCCACGTACAGAGAAGCATGGGGGCCACATGCCAAGGATGAAACATTTGCTGTAGTGTAATATAGAGGACCAGCTCTATATGGTAGGGGTCCTGAGCGGCGTTTTACGGCGTCGGATTGCTAAGACAGGAAAAAGAAACCGAGAACAGCCAAACTAGCGGTTAGCCCATGCTCATCCAACGCTATGGGATTTTGGACTTTATTTTATACTGGTTTCAAACAAAGAACACAAAGAAAGAATCACAGCTGTGAAGGGGTTACAAATCATACACAATTCATTAAAGTCTAAAAAATAGAGATATGGGTGCAAGGACAAGGGCCAAATTCCAACCACCAATTAGTAGGGGATAATTCTGGAAGCAGAAATAAATTTCATCGAGATGTTTACTAATTGCGGTTTGCCTTGATTTACAGATCTGCACCTGGTCAGATAGTCTGGACTAAATCGTCTGGCTCCAGTCCTTATCTAAGTAATATATTTTTTAGGTTTCAGGCTTCTTAATTATCAAGGAGAGAAATTGTCAAGGAGAGGAATTGTTAACTCAGTAGCTGCTGGTCTGGTTAAGGACTCAAAACTTTCCAATAAGAATATTGAGAAAGTGTGGGGATCTAAAAAGGAGTCAAGGGGGCAGCTGGGTAGCTCAGTGGAGTGAGAGTCAGGCCTAGAGACAGGAGGTCCTAGGTTCAAATCCAGCCTCAGACACTTCCCAGCTGTGTGACCCTGGGCAAGTCACTTGACCCCCATTGCCCACCCTTACCAATCTTCCACCTATGAGACAATACACCAAAGTACAAGGGTTTAAAAAAAAAATAAGGCAAATAAAAAGGAGTCAAAAGAGGAGCCTCAGATTTTTACCTTAGATGGTCCATTCTATCTGCATTTGACATGCAGGGCAGAAAAATCATACACACAGTTTTACTTGCCGATGATTTTGTAATGGGATCCAGATAAAACATCTATTACAGACTCTGTTTCTCTAAATGACTCCTAATAGCCTCTTGGAGGGGTCAAGTTGTTTTTGGATTAATCTACCTGCTGGTACCAGAGCTTTTCAGGGCTCAGGTGACCAGGACCAAACACAAAGATTGCCTCAGCCTGGATTGGTCACGTAGGGAATCCAGATAACAGGCCCTAAATTTGAAATTTGAAATATCCAATTGGCTCTCTACATCCAACGGCTCTCAACAGTGTAATATTAATAGACACTCCTTGCACTATAGATGACAATTCTACCTATATTAATTTACCTATTTTGGTTTATTAAATACAGTTACATATTACAATTATACATTTTTGTTATTTAAACTATAAATATTGTAAAATTATGGCTTTTTTCTCAAAGTGACACACCACCCGAGTTATGCTTGTTTTTTGGGCAAATTTTGACATACCAAGCTTAAAAGGTTGCTCATCACTGACTTAGAGAGTACAGTGACAAACAGTATAGGATGATATGTCAAAAAAATATATATATAAAAACTAGGGGTAAAAAAAAAGAGGAAAATGCTAAGAGAAATGGGAAAAGAGATAAAATGGGTTAATATATATTTCATAAAGAAGTGCATGGTGGGAGATGGGGAGAAGACCAATACAATGGAAGGGTAGAAGTGGTTAGCAACAGGTAATACATAAATCTTACGCATATTGAAATTGACTCAGAGTGGGAAGAACAATCAGATCCATTGGGGCAGAGAATTATATCTTGTCCTATTGAGAAGTAGAAGGGTAATAAACGGGCTGGTAGGGAGGGGAGCAATACAAGGTAGGAAGAGGTTGGGGGTTATTTAAAAGGCACTATAATAAGAGGGAAATAAATAAGAGGGGAGTGGGTGGAGAAAGGAGTAATATTAGGGAGCAGAAAGAGGGAGAGACTGATTAAAAGCAAAAAGTTGGAGGAAAGGGTAAGAGTGATAAGAGAAAAGGCAGAATCTAAGGAGGAAGTCAAAATGGATGGAAATACAGACAGTAATCATAACTGTGAATGTGAATGGGATGAACTCACTAATAAAAAGGAAGCAGATAGAAAAATGGATTAAAAACCAGAGTTCTACCATATGTTGTCTGCAAGAAACACACTTGAGGCAGGTAGACATACATAAGGTAAAGGTAAGAGGTTGGAGCAGAATTTACTGGGCAACTGAGACAAAGAAGGCAGAAGTATCAATTATGATCTCAGACAAAGCTAAAGCAAAATAGATCTCATTAAAAGAGATAAGGAAGGTAATTATATATTGATAAAAGGCAGCATAAATAATGAAGAAATATCAATACACAACATATATGCACCAAATGGTACAGCATCCAGATTTCTAAAGGAGAAAATAAAGGAGCTTAAGGAGGAACTAGATAGTAAAACCATACTAGGGGGGACCTTAACCTTCCTCTCTCAGAACTAGATAAATCAAACCCCAAAAAAATACGAAAGAAGTAAGGGAAGTGAATGAAATGTTAGGAAAAATAGAGATAAGAAAGAATATGCTTTCTTTTCAGTAGCACATGACATATATACAAAGATTGGCCATGTTCTAGGTCATAAAAACATTGCAAATAAATGTAGGAAAGCAGAAATAACAAATGCAATTTTTTCAGACCATAATGCAATAAAAATCATAATCAATAAGGGCTTGTGGAAAGACAAATTTAAAAATAATTGGAAACTAAATAATCTAATTATTCGAAACTGGTTGGTCAAAGAAGATATATAGAGGATAAATTGGAGATAATCTTGGAGAGGAGGCACTAAGATTAAAGAAGCATTAGAAAAGGCTTCTTGTAGAAGGTGGCACTTTAGATGAGACTTGATGGAAGCTAGGGAATTAAGGAGATAGACGTGAGGAGGGAGAAAATTCCAAGCATGGGAAATAGCTAGTAAAAATGTTGGGAGTTGCGAAATATCAAGGTGACCAATGTCACTCAATTTTGCAGAGTATGAAGAAAGGGGTAAAGTTTAAGAAAAGTAGAAAGGTAGGAAGGGACCAGGTTGTAAAGTGTTTTTTTAAACCCTTAATTTCTGTCCTAGTAACAAATCTAAGACAGAAAGACAAGGGCTAGACAAACCAAGTTAAGTGACTTGCCCAGGATCACATATCTAGGAAGTATCTGAAGCCAGATTTGAACCAGGACCTCTCAACTCCAAGTCTGGCTCTCTAGCCTCTATGCCACCTAGCTCCCCCTATGAAAGACTTTAAAAGTCAAAGGATTTTCTATTTAATCTTAGAGTTACTAGGGAACTACTGGAATTTATTGAACAGGGAGAATGATATGACTAGACCTGAATTTTAAGGAGATCATATAAGGTTTCATGCCTTTTAAAAGCTGTGATTGCATCCACTCTTTGTTTCTGTCTTGGAGGATTCAATGATCAAGATTTCCCATCAACTTTCCTTGTGAAGGCAACATTTTAAAGATATGTTATTCCTATATATGTGAAGACATTTGTTGTTGTTCAGTCCTATCTGACTCTTTGTGAGTCCATTTGAGTTTTTTTTGGGCAAGGGTATTACCATTTCCTTCTCCAGCTCACTTTACAGATGAAGCAAGCATGGTTAAGTGACTTTCTCAAGGTCACACAGCTAGCAAGTGTGGCAAAATCTGAACTCAGATCTTCCTGACTCCAGGCTTGGCATTATATCCATCATATAACCTAGTTTTCCCTATGTGAAGACACAGATGGACTAGAAACAGAGCCTTCACTTGAAAGAACAACCCATAGCCATTCTCCTGGTCAGGTTAAGCAATTTAGACACAGAAAAGTCTGGGAAGAATCATGAGTACACTGTTGTTCAGTTGTGTTCCTACTCTTCATGAACCTGTGGATGATAGTATGCCAGGTCTCTCTGTCATCCACTATCTCTCAAAATCTATCCAAGTTCATGTTCATTGTTGCTATGACACTATTTATTCATTTCATCCTCTGCCATCTCCCTTTTCCTTTTGTCTTCAATCTTTCCCAACATCAGGTTTTTCCCAGTGATTCATGTCTTTTCATTATGTGACCAAAGTTTTTAAGCTTTAGCTTCAGTATTTGATCTATCAATAGATAGTCTGAATTAATTTCTTTAAGTATTGTTTGGTTTGATCTTGTTGTCCAAGGGATTCTCGAAAGTCTTCTCTGGCACCACAAATCAAAAGTATTGATTTTTACAGTGTTCAGCTTTCCTTATAGTCCAGTTCTTACAGCCATACATTGCTACTGCAAAAACCATAGCTTAGTAAGATGATGTCTTTGCTTTTTAATATACTGTCCAGATTTGTCATGCTTTCCTACCAAGGAGCAAGAATATTTTAATTTCATGGCTGCAGTTGCCACCTGCAGTGATCTTTGAGTCCAAGAATATAAAACCGGATATTGCTTTCATTTCTTCTCCCTCTATTTGCTAGGAGTGATGGGACCAGTTGCCAAGATCATATTAATTTGGCCACTATCCTATATCCTCATATAATTTTAATTGCTTTTTGCTTTTACCTCTGAAACCATCTGACAAAGATGGATTTCCCCAATTTCTCCACTTCTCTAATTATAACTCCATATATAAGTGTCCATTTGGGCCCAAATATCCCCACGGCAACTGGAATCATAGATAAGACCCCCTGTATTTTGCCTGTTAGCTTGCCTTAAGTAAGGAAATATTGTGATCTATTCTCACCTCACTTCAACCAATCACTGTACTCAGCCATCCTAAATCATAGATTGAAAGTAATACCTTCTTCCCTTCTGGAATATCTACCCCCCCACACCCTCCCATCCAAAAGGAGAAAACACTCTTACTACATATGAGAAGGGAACTTTTCCTATACAAAAAAGGGAAAGCTGGAAAACCATCTTTGAAGTCCAAAGTGTTTCACTCTCTTCTTCAGTTAGCTTGATAAACCTCTTTTGCACATATACTTTTGCATATGGGCTTCCTTCTTTTATCCTTTCCTGGTCTGGAGACTGAGTTATCATATAAATGGAGAAACCTTTGCAGTCAAATGTAGAGATTCACATAGAGACACTCAGTTATAGCTGATAGTACTAATCCATTCTCTTTCTACCTCACTCAATCCTACCCACAGGCCTGAAGCAGGATTCTTTCCTCTCTATCCTTGGTTTATTGTTTTGTTGTTGCTGCTGTTGTGATAGGAAAGTTTTCTCTTCTTCTAAGATTTAAACTTATTTCTGAGGTTTAATGCCTTCCTCATATTTCTTAATGAATTTGTTTCAGAGGCCTCCTTTCCCATTTTCTAGAGGAGTAAACCCAGATACCCAAGAAAGTAGTTCCATTAGCCTAATCTATATAATATAGACCTATAATGAGAAACAATTTTTAAAACAGCTTTGCAAAACTAGAGAAAAACTTTCTTTTTTAAAAAGGAATTAAGATTTTTATGTATTTTTAAGAACCTACCTGAGCTGGAATGTTTCTAAATGGATAGACTAGAGACATAAATACCTAATAAACACCAGGTTGTTTGTTCGTTTTTTTTTTCTAAACAACTTCCTAGTTTTCTAGGAAGCAAAGAGAGGTAGAGTTTGAGTCCAGAAAATTTGAGGATGTCTCAGATCCTGTGTTTTCTGGGAAACATGATACCTTTCAAGAGGCTCACCTCTACCATCTTTCCCCCACATCTCACTGATGAAAAGACATTATTACCATTTTGGAGAATGGCCCTTACTCCCTTTCCCTGCCACCACACACATCTCGTAGTTATTATTTCAAGTGCTCAAATGTTTACTAAAATACTCTTTTTTGCATTCTCTGTTTTGGCAAAGTAGGTTTTTAAAGCGACAAGCCTTGTTTTCCCTCCTTAGCCAGGAGAGAACCCATCTGTGTGCCACATTCTTCCTCCAGGGTCTCCTAGAGTACTTATACTGCTACTCCTTTGAGAACCAATCACTTCTGTTAGGAGCCTTGCTACTCCGGGGTGAGGTGCAGGTTCAGGTATATCCAAGTTGAGGAGAGAGGACTGGTTATCTGTCACAAAACAGGCTGGGTGCCCCAAGATGCCGAGCCACTAGGCAATTTCCAGAGACTTTGGCTATTGATCTTTCTTCCCTATTCTCCAAAGAAATATACAAAGAGTGTTGGCTAACCATTAGTATTTTCATGGACATGTGGCTTTATTCTCTGGGGAAGACCCATCCATCCATCAATGCATAAACATTTATTAAGTTAAGTTCCCACCATTTACTAGGCACTGTGCTAAACAGCTAAAGAGATAAAAAAATGGGCAAAAGGCAGTTCCTATACTCAAGGAACTTGTAATCTAATGACTATTCTTCTCTGGATCTTTTTGTTCCCTACTTTATACTTCCTACTGTCCTTGAGAGAGAAAGGAGTGCATCCTCAATGGCATTTCATGATTCTTGCTTCTCCCCCAATCCTGAATTACATTGATACAAATATTCTGGAGTCATCCTGAAAGATGTGGGATGAGGATAACAATGATATGTTATAGGAGGAAAAGCACTAGATTTGGGGCCAAGACCTAAGTTAAAATTCCAATTTCAACATTTATTAGTTGTGTAATAATGAAAGCAAAATATTAAATGTAATATGAATTTGAAAAAGATTGTGGTCACCATCTATAAAATTAACTCTCAAGTCACGAGTCTGTTAGTAGCTCTTAACAATTAAATTTTTAATCAAAAAGGAGATAAAATAAAAGGAAGGAAATATAGGAAGGAGACAGAGAATATCACCTAGCTAAATTACCCTAAGCCAAATCAGGAAGCTGAAATCTGCAGCCTGCCAAGCCACCAAACCCCACAAAAAAACTCAAGTGGACAGCAGGCACCAGAGCTCCCGCTCAAGACTGTCTTCCACTTTAGTGCCAATCCAGAGAGAGAGAACTTCCCTCATACACCACACCTTTTTACTTCTGTACACCGCCATCATGGAAAGTATCCACGTAAAATGGGATGTGGGGTAGGACAAACTTAGGGAGTGGTTTCTATCTAAACAATCCACCCTGTGATTCTATCCAAAGATGAGCATGTTGAGATCTCCCAGATTTTTATGCCTAGTCTCCCCAACAACTCATTACAAATAACCAGCTTATATCTCTTACTAGAGGTGCATACAATATTGTACTAAGGGGAAATTACAATAATTGGAGATAAGATAAATAAAAAAGAAAAAGAACAAAATCAGTGATTGGTAGGCATATTGACAAAAAGCCAATTGGGGGCAATCCCCTTTGGCATTGAAGTTTACAATAAAAATAACACATTCAACCTCCTTCAGTTCAATGTACTACATCCCAAAGTTCACTCTGGATCTCTTGATGTATGGTTTCTGCAACCTTCTTTATGGGGCCTTCTCCAAACAGTTCACTTTCTTGATTTTGGGAGTTGCTGAATTTCTTTTCCTGAAATTACTCTCATAAAAAAATTTTTTTAATCTAGAATTTTACAAAAAGAATACAATCCCCCCTGAGGAGGTTGTTGACCAACACTGAATCACCTCAGGATATATGGCTGAGTTATGGGGGTATATGAATATAAGATTCTAAGTAATCAAGAATAAGCCCATAAGAGGTCCTTAAATCAGGGCCCAATTAAAGTGATATATGTCCTGCAAGCCTGTAGGACAATTGTAACAATGTAGCCCTTAACCATTGGCAGCCAGGACTACAGAAAATTGCCATACTATAAAGTGAGAAAAGGGACTAGATTTTGAAGCAAAAGGGAAAAATGATTCCCTGATTTGATTTTACCTTTACTCTCAGGGAGACAGGAGCCAAAATGGCAGCCAAACTGAGGTACTTGTTGGAAATCTGGCACGGGGAAATCTTGTGTCTGACGTTGTCAAACAGCAACTTCCTTGAACCTCAAAATCAGTCCCCTGTTTTGGCACAGATTCTCATGAATACCACCAGGATTGGTTGGTCTCCTTGACCTTGTGCTCCTCAGCACTGTATAACAGCTCTTTTGTGATTCCTTCTTCTGAAATCAGACACCTTTATTAGTAATATTCCCATGATATTTAATAATTAATGGCAGTTTTCTATGGTCTAAAGCTTTTGGGTATGCATAAACAATAATGAAAATAAATAAAAAATTCATAATTCACATTCCATGATAATGTGTCAGCAAAGCAGAGGCACAACAAAAGGTTTCATAACCATCCAAAGGTCACCACACCCCACAAAAAACTTGAGCGCATAGCAGGCACCAAAGCTTCCTCTCAAGACTGTCTTCCACCACAACACTAACCCAGAGAGAGAGACCTCCCCTCATGCACCACACCTTTTTACTTCTGTTCCCCTCCATCATGCAACGTAGGCAAGTAAAATGGGATGTGAGGTAGGACAAACTTAGGGAGTGGTTTCTATCTACACAGTTGTGTGACCAAGGGCAAATCACCTCACCTTTCTGAGCTTCAGTTTTTTCATATGTAGAATGACTTAATTTGACAAGGTTTATAAAGTTCCTACTATGTATAAAGCAGTATGTTTGAGCCTGAGGATCCAGAAAGGAAAATGCATTCTTTGTCATCATAGAGCCTACTTCATGAAGCAATTGTAAAGAAAATATGTTGTAAAGCACAAAGTGTTATATCAATACTAGTGATTGATATTATTAGCAACAATAATAATAATGTAATTTAGCATTGTTGGATCATGTACTTATAACATGTCACAAATGAGATACATGGTCCTCACATGTAGCAAGTTGGTTTAAGGTTATATATGTGTGTTGGGGGTGGGAAATTGAAAAGTCAGAGGATATCCATCAATTGGGGAATGGCTGAGTAAGTTATAATATATGATTGTAATGGAATACTATTGTGCTATTAAGAAATGAATAGGAAGAGCTCAAAAAAATATGGAAAGACTTACATGAACTGAAACAAATGAAATAAGCAGAACCAAGAGAACCTTGGACACATTGACAGGAATACTGTACAATGGATAACTGTGAATAACAGCTATTCTCAGCAACACAATGATTTAAAATAATCCCAAAGGACTCGTTGTTAAAAATACCATCTGCTTCCAGAGAAAGAACTGATGGAATCTGAATCCAGACCAAAGAAATTTTTTTCACTTTCTTAATTTGTTGTGTTTGAATTTCCTTCCACAAAAGGATTAATATGGAAAAATGTTTTACATGATTGTATATATAAAATTTGTATGAGATTGCTTACCATCTGAGATGGAAGAAGGGAGAGAAAGGGAAGAGAATTCAGGACTCAAAATTCTTTTTAAAATGTTAGAAACTGGGGCAGCTGGGTAGCTCAGTGGATTGAGAGCCAGGCCTAGAGACAGGAGGTCCTAGGTTCAAATCCGGCCTCAGACACTTCCCAGCTGTGTGACCCTGGGCAAGTCACTTGACCCCCATTGCCTACCCTTACCAATCTTCCACCTATAAGTCAATACACAGAAGTTAAGGGTTTAAAATATTAAAAAAAATACTCTATAAAATGTTAGAAACTATTTTTACATGTAATTGGGGGAAATAAAATAAAATTAAAAAAAAACATTTATATGTGTGAACTCCCAGGGAATCATGATGAAAAACGTTATCTACTGCCATAGAAGGGCCTGATGGAATCTAAATTCAGATCAAAGCATTCCATTTTTCATTTTATTTCCTTCATGAGTTGCTTCTTATATGTGAGGTATGTATCTTCCTTTACTATATGAAGAATATGGAAATATGTATTGAATGATAACACACGTATAGCCTACATAAGATTGCTCTCTTGGAGAGGGAGACAGAGAGGAAGGGATGGAGAGAATTTGAATCTCAAAGTGTCAGAAAACAAATGTTAAAAACTCTCTCCATATGTAATTGTTAATAAAAATATAATTTAAAAAAGAGTATAGCTGGTATGCAATTGGTAGAAAGGAAAAAAATCATTTCTGAAGAGATTATTTCCTTAAAAAGGTCGGCTTATATAAATGCTTTTTAAAATGAAGTCATATATGGAAATGGACTTTAAGTTTATTTATCATTTAATACAATTTGTCATTAGCCAGTAGCAAAGTAAATATTTTTTAAACATTTATTAATATTCATTTTTTAGTAAAGTTAACATGGTTACATGATTCATGCTCCTACTTTCCCCTTCACCCCTTGCCCTCCCCCCACCCCTGTCCGATGCGCATTTCCCCTGGTTTTAACATGTGTCATTGATCAAGACCTATTTCCAAATTGTTGATCATTGCTTTGGTGTGGTAGTTTCGAATCAAAATCCCCAATCATGTCTGCCTCAACCCATGTGTTCAAGCAGTTGCTTTTCTTCTGTGTTTCCACTCCTGCAGTTCTTCCTCTGAATGTGGGTAGCGTTCTTTTCCATAAATCCCTCAGAATTGTCTTGGGTCACTGCATTGCTGCTAGTACAGAAGTCCATTACCTTCTATTTTACCACAGTGTCTCTGTGTACAATGTCCTTCTGGCTCTGCTCCTTTCGCTCTGCATCAATTCCTGTTCACATGGAATTCCTCCAGTTTATTATTCCTTTGAGCACAGTAGTATTCCATCACCAGCATATAACACAATTTGTTCAGCCATTCCCCAATTGAAGAACATACCCTCCTTTTCCAGTTTTTTTGCCACCACAAAAAGCACGGCTATAAATATTTTTGTACAAGTCTGTTTATCTATGATCTCTTTGGGGTACAAACCCAGCAATGGTATGGCTGGATCAAAGGGCAGGCATTCTTTTATAGCCCTTTGAGCATAGTTCCAAATTGCCAGCCATAAAGTAAATATTTTTAACTATATATAATTATAAGTATTACTTTTTATCAATAGATTAATTGGTTAAACATTTAAATAATGAATTTCCATCTCTCAGAACGCATACATTTCCTATCATCTATAACATATTGTACAAGTAAGCATTTTCACTTTATTTTTGTTGTTAATTCCAAATGCAGAAATAAACTATATAGAACCAGAGGTAGGGGAGAATCTTATATATGTGTGAATAAAGCTTGTGTAAAGGAGGCATAAAGTTGAGCTATATAAGTAGATGTTGGAATAATCTTCAGCTAGTAAACACAGGTGAAGAAAAGGCAGATAGGTAGCATAGTGGATAGAGTGCTAGGCTTAGAATCAGGAAGATCTGAGTTCAAATATGGCCTCATACACTAACTGTGGGACCCTGGGCAAGTCATTTAACTCTTATTTACTTCAGTTTCCTCCTCTTTAAAATGGATAAAATAATAGCACCTAGCTCCCAAGTGCTTGTGAGGATCACATAAGATAGTACTTGTAAAGCATTTAAATATAGTACCTAGTGGATATTAAGTGCTATTATTATTAATTATTATTGTAATAAAACCACAACCCAAATGCTTAAGGACTTTTAGAAATTGTGTTACCACCACCATTGCCTCAGGCTAAAAAAGCAGCAGAAAACCATAGAACCTGGTGTAGTACTGAAAGTTGACCTTAGTCATAGCACCTTCCATGCTAAATTTCCCAGTCTTAACTCTGAGGCAGTTTATTATTTTTTTAATGTGCTTTGTATTTTCTTTATGTATAAAGTATTAACCTGGAAAAAACACAGCACTACTAGAGTAGTCAGAAAAACCAAGTCTTTAATCAGGAAAGAGAGTGTTCAAAATTTGGCTGCTACATAGAGTTAAGTGCCTAAAAACTACACAGAGCCAAAAGCTCTGGCACTCTGGCAACAGTATCTCTGAGAGGATCACCGCACTAGATGATTCTCTGAAGAAAAATAGAATTTGGGAAACATATACCATTTGGGGAACTAAAGAAAGGGAAGTATGATTGATTGATATTACCATGGCTATAAGGAAATGAGAAGTCCAAGACAGGATTATCAGGGAGAGGCTGATATTTTACTATGGACACAAAAGGGAAAGATCCAGCCAAGGACTGGGCTTCCTGGGAGAGGACTTTAATACAATGGGAGAAACTAAGTCTTCCTTAGGGTCTATTGTTCAGTCTGAAACTAGAGAGTCTGAGACCTCCCTCAGAAAATTTGGGGTCTCCAGATTTCAAGATGACAAAGGGTAGGGATTTCTATCCCATGAATTCATGTAAACACAAAAGGTCCAGGCTTCTATATTGATTCAATAAATCGAAATCACTTTGGGAGGAATATGTGTTTTGATCACTGGAACTGTCTTGTGATTATGTAAGTATTAAAATCAATGGTTTGGCTAAATATATGAAAATTATAAATCTTTTATTTATAAAGTAGAGAAATACAAAAGGGTAGAAAAGACATTAACACATCTAACTAAATATTGTTCCAGTGTTTGATTCAGCCAGGACTTGTTAACTTTCAATCAGAATTAAACTATCTCAAGGAGACCAAAAGGGAAAACCAGCTATCCACTCATCCAAGACAGTGACTAGAGCTGAAGGTTACTCCTAAGGCCTACTTTCTTCTTTGAGCCAATCTTCTTCTTGCAGCCGACTTCCTTCTTGGAGTTCACTATCTCCCTGGAGCGACTCTGTTTTTGGAGTTCACTCTCTACTAGCCTCCTTCACTAGCTACCTTCACCATACTGCCTGCTTTTATGGTGGTTTCCTCTTCCTCCCCCTTTTCATGGGGGCCAGTCACAGTTTCCAAATTGTCTGAGTTGTCACCTTTGGATTCACACCTAACTCTTCTCACCTAGCATCAAGTAAGGTGTGAATTCACTACTGTGGTTTTCTAGCTTCTCCCACCTAGTTCAAGCTTGTGTTGATTCAAAGTTATTGCCAACCAAAGTGTTAACTCCAACTAGGCAAAGAGAACCAAGAATTCCCTTTTACAATTATCTTAAAGAATCAGACATACCTTTGGACCTATCTATAAAACAGCAAGCCAGTTTGGAATGAGAATTCCAGGAGTAGACCAGTTGAGTGAATTTGGGAAGGATCCATTCTATGAAGGGCTCCTGAGAAGGAATTGCCCTTTGGGAAGAGAATCAGACTTCTCCGCTGCTTCATCCCACCCTATTGATTAGAGTTCAACCTTGTGAATTCCCCAAAGTCAGAGAGATCAGGTACTTTTGTGTCTTCAAAGTGCCTCTAGAGCCACAGTGGCTTCTGGCACTGTTTGCACTGAGAGATAAACTGAGGACAAATTAAACACAGAGGAGAGGCAGCTTGAGGACTTTTACAAGGTACTGACCTTTGGAGAGCTATACCTAAAGGAACTTAGATGAAGGCAATTATATGAAGGAGAAAAAGATTTCTAGAAATAGGAACTGTGAGTTTACTGTGCTCTCTAAATTTGAGCCTATTTTCCTGAGGGAATGTGTTTGCAAGGGACAAGTTTGTTTTTGTAACAACTGTACCAGCTTAGTAACATTCTCTGAAAGTTAACTAAATTAATCTTGGCTAATAATCAACATGGAGCACACACCAGTGGGGCTTCATGAGCTATATAGTGCTTAAAAATTCTTTTTTTTTTTAAACCCTTAACTTCTGTGTATTGGCTCCTAGGTGGAAGAGTAGTAAGGGTAGGCAATGGGGGTCAAGTGACTTGCCCAGGGTCACACAGCTGGGAAGTGTCTGAGGCCGGATTTGAACCTAGGATCTCCCGTCTCTAGGTCTGACTCTCAATTCACTGAGCTACCCAGCTGCCCCAGTGTTTAAAATTCTTAAGGTTATTCTTAGAATCCTGAAAGATAGTAGTAATTGCCCTCTGCAGACCAAACCGGCCAATTCAAGTGCAAGTTGGAGTTGTTTTTTTTTTAGAATTCAAATTTAATATAGTAGTTCTAAACACAATGCTACTTTTCTGTTTTCATTTCCTTTTCTGTTTCCTTTTATTCTGATTTTTAAAAATTTAATGATTATTTTAAAGAAATGATTCATTGGTCTTTCTACCTTTTTTCTTCCCTCCTTCCCTCTCTTTTTCTCTTTCATCACTATCAGCATACCTTCCCTTTCCCCCACATTCCATCCCAGCAATAAAAAGAAAAATTCTCACTTAAAAAATGTAGAGCTAAATAAAATAAAATAAAATAAATCCACACATTGATTATGTCTAAAATATATGTCTCAGCCAGCTAGGTGACTCAACAAATAGAGAGCCAAATGTAGAGACAGGAGATCCTGAGTTTAAATCCAGCCTCAGACACTTCCTAGCTGTGTGATCTTGGACAAGTCATTTAACCCTCATTGCCTAGCCCTTATTGCTCTTCTGCCTTGGGACTAACACTAAGTATTGATTCTGACTGAAGGCAAGAGTTTTAAAAAATAAAATCAATCAATCAATAAATATATGTTTTATTTTGTACCTCTAGTTCATCACCTCTATGCCAAAAGATAGGAGATAAAATTTATCATCAGTCTTGTGGGGTCATGATTTGCTATTACAATTTATAAATTGTTTTTCTAGTTCTTTTCACTTTACTTTGCATCATTTCATACAGGTTATTCTAGTTGTCCTTGAATACATCCCTTTAATCTTTTCATGTTGATATAATTTTTTTATGGTCATTTTCTTTTTTCTTTTATCTCATTGGGAATATATTCCTAGTAGTATTACAACTGAGTATTAACAATTTAGTTACTTTTTGGGTGTCATTCCAAATTACTTTTCAAAAATGGCAGGAACATTTCTTTTCCAATAATTCTTGTTTTCTTTTTTCCTGTCTTTGACATACTACTATGCAAAAGCTAAGTCTCAGAGATCTTTTAATCTGCATTATTATCTATTGGTATCATTTTTCACATGGTTGTTGATATCCTATCTTTCTTTTTTTGAAAACTGCCTATTTTTTGACCATATTTCTATTGGTGAAAGCCTATTTTTCCTATATATTTATTTGGATCAGTTCCCTATATACTTTGGGTATCAGAGGTTTGTCAAAGAAATTTACTTTAAAGGTTTTCCCTGCTAATTAATCGTTTCTTTTCTAGTTCTGATTGTATTGATGGGAGGGGGGAGGGGTGTGCTTTTAAGTAATCAGCACTGTATATTTTATCTCTGATGATCTTCTCTAATCATTTCCTCATGGACTTTTCCCCTATCTCCTTTCTTACTCCTCTAAGTTTATAATACAAAACTTCATATATAAGTCATATATATATTTGGAGTTTATTATGGTATGTTGTGTGAGATATTGGTCTAAACCTAATTTTTGCCAAATTGCTTTCCTGCTTCCCCAAGAGTTTTGTTGAATAATGGGTCCTAGGGCAGCTAGGTAACACAGTGGATAGAGCTGAGTCCAGGAGTCAGAAGGTCCTAGGATCAAATATGACCTTAGCTACTTCCTAGCTATGTTACCCAAAGCAAATCACTTAACTCCAATTACTTAGTCTTTGCCACTCTTTTGTCTTAAAATTGATGCTAAGACCGGAGGGAAGGGTTTAAAAAATAATAAAATAATAAATACTTACTCTAATAGAGTCCTAGGGTATTTCAAACACTCTATTACTAACTTTGTTTACCAGCTTAGGGCACTGCAAACTTACAGCCCTCCAGAGAAGTTACCTAATTAGTGATTCAGTATTTTGACTTCTCTGAGTTGTCCCCAGCCAATAAGCTGTGGTCTTCTTCCTCTCCTGGGGCATCCCAGGCTGCGACTTTTGCTGTGGGATTTAGGTCTATTTATTTGAGCTTGTTCTAGCTTCCCTAATGTAAACTCTCTTTTAGTACCTCTCTTTTAAATGTTTTTTTGGATACCTAATTTGTTCCATTGATCAGCTTTTTAATTTTTTAACCAGTACCAATTAGCTTTGATGATTACTATTTTGTAATATAGTTTTTAGATGCTTTTTAATTGTTTTCACTTTTTTTAACAAATGAAATTATCAACTATTTCTACAATTTGTTTTTTTACCCACTACTTCTTGGGTATTTATTTGTTTAGTTTTCATTTATATTTGAACCTTCGTCTTAATCAATCCTTGATTGATTAAAATTTTGTTGGGTTGTCAGTAAAACATATTTAATATTATTCTTTTTCTAAATTTGTTTATAAGAATTTTTTGTCATAGATTATAGTCAGTTTTTGTAAATATATTACCCACTGCTGAGAAACAGATATGTTCCCTTGTATTATCATTCAGTTGTTATCATAGATCTATCACATCTAACTATTAAAAAATTCTATTCAGTTCTTTAAATTCTTTGTCATGTGTTTTGAGTGTTTTTTTTTTTTTTGGTCAGATTTGCCAAGGATTGAATAGATTACAATGAAGCCCTCATTTATTATAGTTTGTTAAGCTATTTTCTTCATAATTAGATTAATTTTTCCTTCAAGTACTTAGATGCTATGCATATATGTATAATATTGAGATTATTTAATTATCAATGGCGTCTTAAAGCACAATATATTTTTCCTAATTATCTTTTTAAATCATGACTATTTTTCTGTCTAATAGACTCCATGAACCTTGATAAAAATAGGGTATGGTTCAGAGCACAGATATATGTATCATCTTTTCTATTGGAATATAAACAGTTTATCTTTGTTTTTTCTCTTTAGTCCCTTGTTTGCTTATATTTGCTTTTTTATGTTTCATTTGACGCCTGTGTTTGCACCTCAAAGTTTCTATGCAGCGTTGGTCTTTTCATTGGTAATGATTAAGTTGTTTTTTATTTCATTAAAGTGGATTTTCCCCCTTTCAGATTATATTCAGTTTTTCTGGTTTAACAGTTATTCTTGGTTATGTCTTTTAGAAAATTCTATTCCTAGATTTCCTCTCTTTTTATTTTTAGTAGTTACGCTAAGTGTTCTCTGATTCTGAGTACGGCTCCTTGGTATTTATACCTTTTCCTTTTGTTATGAAGCATTTTTGTCTTTTATTGGAAGTTATGGATTTTGGCTACATCATGGATATGTTTATGTAGGAGTTTCATCAGGTGTTTAACAGATTCTATTTTTGCTTTGCTTAATTCTAATAGTCAGTACTGTTTTTCTTTTACATATATTTAAAAATTTTTTTATTTTATTTATTCCAGGGAATCCAGGAATTCTCAAGTTAGCTTTCTCTCATTTTTTTCCAGGTAAGTATTTATTGATATTAGCTACTTTATATTTTCTTCAATTTTTAAAAAAATGTGTTCTACTTTTTCTTGTTGGGTCTGAATCATTGAATTTCCCATCTATTTGCTCCATAGTAACTTTTAAAAAAAATTTTTTTTAAACATTTATTAGTAATCATTTTTTTTTTTTAAACCCTTACCTTCCGTCTTGGAGTCAATACTGTGTATTGGCTCCAAGGCAGAAGAATGGTAAGGGTGGGCAATGGGGGTCAAGTGACTTGCCCAGGGTCACACAGCTGGGAAGTGGCTGAGGCCTGATTTGAACCTAGGACCTCCCGTCTCTAGGCCTGGCTCTCAATCCACTGAGCTACCCAGCTGCCCCCTAGTAATCATTTTTAACATGGTTACATGATTTATGCTCCTACTTTCCCCTTCACCACCACCCCCCCCCCCCCCCCCCCCTGCCCATGGTTGATGCACATTTCCACTGGTTTTATCATGTGTCATTGATCAAAACCTATTTCCAAATTGTTGATAGTTGCATTGGTGTGGTAGTTTCGAGTCTACATCTCCAATCATGTCCGCCTCAACCCATGCGTTCAAGCAGTTGTTTTTCTTATATGTTTCCTCTCCTGCAGTCCTTCCTCTGAATGTGGGTAGCGTTCCTTTCCATAAATCCCTCAGAGCTGTCCTGTGTCGTTGCAGTGCTGCTGGTACAGGAGCCCATTACATTTGATTTTACCACAGTATATCAGTCTCTGTGTACAATGTTCTTCTGTCTCTGCTCCTTTCACTCTGCATCACTTCCTGGAGGTCTCTCCAATTTGCATGGAATTCCTCCAGTTTATTATTCCTTTTAGCACAATAGTATTCCATCACCAGCATATACCACAATTTGTTCAGCCATTCCCCAATTGAAGGACATCCCCTCATTTTCCAGTTTTTTGCCACTACAAAAAGCGCAGCTATAAATATTTTTGTACAAGTCTGTTTATCTATGATCTCTTTGAGGTACAAACCCAGCAATGGTATGGCTGGATCAAAGGGCAGGCAGTCTTTTATAGCCCTTTGGGCATAGTTCCAAATTGCCAGCCAGAATGGCTGGATCAGTTCACAACTCCACCAGCAATGCATCAATGTCCCGATTTTGCCACATCCCCTCCAGCATTCATTACTCTCCCCTTCTTTCATTTTAGCCA
>NC_058133.1:233145187-233277521 GCF_016433145.1 Gracilinanus agilis | reverse complement strand
AAAGAGAGAGAGAGAGAGAGAGAGAGAGAGAGAGAGAGAGAGAGAGAGAGAGAGAGAGAGAGAGAGAGAGAGAGAGAGAGAGATATTACCCCCCAGGGCCCAAGCGATATAAAGTTAGTAATAGAACAGGGTTGCAATTCCTAATTCCAATCTTTTTAGTAGAACTAAAACATTGGGTGTCCAAAAGCAAAAGATAAAACAAAACAAAATAATACAGAAACTATTATTCATCTTTGCCAGTCATCAAGTACTCCGTACCAGGTATTGTGCAAGATGTTAATGCTACAAAGACCAAAAAAAAAAAAAAATCCTTAAGAAGCTTTCATTCTATTAAGGAAGCAAAATATATGTTTATCAAGATGGGTTAGGACCTGTGATATCATTGGTATAGAGATCTCTGGAGTGAGGAGAGTTTCTTTATCAATACCTTCTCTGTAATATAATTTTAAATAATTGTCTATCACCCTGGGTCACATAGCTAGTTATATGTCAGAGGTAGGATTTGAACCCCAATCTTCCAGCTTCAAAGCTAACTCTCTGTTCACTACTCTATGCTATCTTTTTAAACACATTTATATACAAAATATATATATAACAAAAAAATTGAAGGCAATTTGGAAAGGGGAGGCATTAGCACCAATCAGGTTTTCAGATTTTATTGTAGGGAGGGAGGGGAAGAAGTTACCTTGGTGAAGTGGAGCAATGTGTTGAGAAGCAAGGAGGCTTTATTTAATTTTTTTCAATTATATACCTAGTACAGCAATGACCTTTTGAGTTTGGTGTGTCAAAATTCGGCAAAAAAACAAGCATAACTCGGGTGGTGTGTCACTTTGAGAAAAATACCATAATTTTGCAATATTTATAGTTTAAATAACAAAAATTTATAATTGTAATATGTAACTGCATTTAATAAACTAAAAATAGGTAAATTAATATAGGTAGAATTGTCATCTATAATGTACAGAGTGTCTACACTACACTACAGCAAATGTTTCATCCTTGGCATGCGGCCCCATACTTCTCCGTATGTGGCCGCATGCGGCTGTGTGTCATCAAAAATGGCTACACATGTCAGTGTGTGTCATAGGTTTGCCATCGCCAACTTAGTAACCACCACCATCAATAATAAAAATTTCTAAATATACAAATTAATAAATAATATTTTATTTATCTAATAAACAAAGTAATTAAAAACTATGTGCAAACTGTTATATTGAATCTCTGGGAGCTTGAAGTTCACTGTTGATTGACAGGTGAATCAGTTGGATGGAATGTTCCCAGAGAGGCATGCGGACTCAGGAGAGAGCAGTTGAGAACCCTGACAGAGGTTCTTGGGTCTTTACCTGTCCCTGAGACTGGAGATCCTGGTCTTTGGGCGGAAATAGAGACTTGCAAACTCAACCCTACAAGCTCCTCCTGTGTTTCCTGTACCTTCATCAACCTGTATTAGACCACCATCTCTGTTTCTACTGTCCCTAGATATTAGGAAGTAAATCATCTTAGTCATCTAGGCTTCCCAGGGCCCAGGAGGGATCTGGGAAGTGGGCAGAAGAAGAAGAGGGTGGAAAAGGGTGGATATCTCAACTGATTAGGCTTAAGATCTACTGAAGAAGAAGCTGAAGATTTCCCAGCAGTTTTCCTGCTCTGGTGTAGCTCTGGCCAGGCTACAGAGAGAAGCTATCATCTTGATTCCTTCATTTGCCTGCAGTTAGAGATTCATTAATATCAATTTAAAGTAGGGTCTCCTAATACCTCAATCCCTTACCATTATTCTTCTGTGTCAAATATATTCAAAGTTTAAAGTACCTTCCTGAATTGGTTTTCAAAGCTTATCTGGGGAGGGAGTCATGCAGTCAGATTACCAACGTTACCTCAGCTGAAGATCCCAATAATTAATATCAATTAACCCCAGGTGGGTCCTGAGGGATAAAACACATTGACCTACAGGATACTGCAGCAGACCTACAGATACCTGGGCAACTGTTATAAAGGAGAAGTGTCATCCTATCCTCTCTCTGTACTCCATCTTCATATACATCAAATAGATAGTAGTACCTCCTTTAATATAACAAAACCCACAAACTCCCTATTGTTTACAATTTATTTAAAATATGTAAATTACATATGTATGCTAATATAAACTTCCTCTACTTTTGAGTTTCCTTTGGATTTGTTTTACTTTAATACTTTTTTCCTCTTGATTTTGTGGCTATTTTTTTCATGTAATCATAACATGTATTATTCTTATTCTCTTTTCTTCTTTTTTCATCTATTCATTTATTTCCCTTATTTTCTTTACCTTTCCAATACTTGTCATTTCTAATAACTTAATTCATCACATTCAAATATCACACTATAGTCAACCCTTTCTCTAAATCATTCCATTTATGTTATTTCCAGTTATTTTGTCATTACAAACAAAGCTTTCATGAATATTTTTATATATATAAAACTTTTTGCCCTCTTGATAATGTCCTTGGGGCCAAATCCTAATTTTGGGATACCTAGGTCAATTAGCATGAATAACTTTACAGCTTTTAAATGTATATTTCCATCTTGTTTTCTAAAAAACAATTTATAGATGTTGTAGCAATGTAGTATTAGGCCTGTTTCTCCATGTTCCTATCAGCATTTAATTTGATCAATTTAGCCTGGTTAACAGGCATTACCAAGGCCATATTTAACTAGATTGGTCCTTAGGCAGCAGAGATAATCTGTTGCCATGATCATACTCTTTCCAAAACCAGGTCTTTCCATCTTGGTCATATTCAGTGGGACTTTTGTTCCAATGCTATTATCCCTCAGGAATACAGGATTACTTCCATAGTATGATGAATATTAAAGTAAGACTTTTGCATAATATTTATGCTCTCTTAGACTATGTTTATCCTCAGGCTTAGATCTACTACTAACCTTATATAACCTCCATGAGGTAGGTGGGAGCTCTCTAAATAGCTATAATATTTAACTTATTTAAGGTTCTATTCATCTCTTTAAATTCTTATCTATTTTTGGTTAGATTTAATTAGTCCTGAAAAGGTAAAATTAAAGTCTCTCATTAGTATTCACCTTTTCTGTACACTGTGATCTTTACACAGAGTTACTGCAAACCTCCAAGTTTTCTCTTTCCAACTTCCCTTCTCCTTGGATCATTTCTGTCACTATCCTATGATTTTTCATTATGATGCAGATCTGTGTGTGAACCTAGTTTTGCTCTAATTCCCAGAATAACAATGTCCTGGTATTAGATATATTTATTGCAAATAACACTATCCAAAAGGAAGCTATGAACTTGCCTTCCTAAATATTTAAATTTAGGAAACCATAAAGTCTTTTTTTTTTTTTTATCATTTGGTGGGGGGTTGGGGTAAATACAATTGGTAATTTAAAGGAGTTCAGATGAGGTTGTTAATATGACAGCCATATTTGTTAACTAATATTCATCCCCTTGAGCCAGCAGATGGGGAGTGTGCTACAAAAATGAACTCAAGAACAGAAATGAAATGTTTTATCTTGCTTTGCTTTTCATTTTCAAATTATTTTGACATTATCATGTTAAATCAGTTTCTTTTTGTTTCTTTTTTGCTGTGTATTGTAATAGGTATAGGCTTTATAAAGGCAGATTTTAGCAAGTATATTAGGGAAAGCCTTGGCTGGAAGTCATGGACATTCTGAATAGAATGCGAGGGGTAGGGAGGAGAGAGCTAAGCAACAGACATTGCTGTTTTGTGAGGGGGGTTTGGAGCAGAAGTGCAATCAGTAGTCCCTATTTTACCTGGGATCTTGGAGAGTGGTGAAGGTTGTAAAGGCTGAAGACATCACCCTGCAAGTCAACTCTGAGTAGGGAAGAGACCTGTGTTCTTGTGGACAGTTTGCAGACATCTCTCCCTACCTGGTTACTTTTGGATCATCGGCTATGGAGGCATTGGTTCCTGGTATCCTGAAGACATCTCTGGATCAGTTGTGAGAACCCAAACCCAAGCCCTCTTCCTCAGGTCCTTAGCCAAGCTGTCAAACCTGGCAGAAGCCAGGTTGGCTAAGGAATTTATCCCTTTTGACTCCAGTCCTGGGCAGTTAGACATAGTTTCACCTCACCCCCTCTCCTATCCTCTCAAAAAACAATTAAACTGTTTCACTGTGTGTTTTCTTTGTACCTTGAAGTTCCCATAGTGTGTGTATTTATTATACTCTTGAGTTTATCCCTTGTCTAGATGGAGCAGGGTGACAGTTAGGCCTAACTGTCACTTCTGTCAACAGTCATTTCCCCTAACAGTTAAACCCAGTTTCCCTAACTTGTTAAATCCCTGCCTATTTCCATTCCTGTCTCCTGCTCACCCTTCTGAACCCACATATAATATTTAAGTTAAATACCCTGGTTTTCCCCATAAGAGTATGTAGGCTGAGAACTTACTTTTAATATTTAAATGCTATCTGGTTTTAAAGAGTTTTGTTTGTAAATAAAGTTTCTGGGCTACCGTCCTACATTTGGGGATCCTTAGGCTTTAGTATTTTATCAGCCATTTAAAATTTAAATATAAGAATAAATACTTTGTAGTCTGATTTTGTTTTCCTTTTGTTGTTTTTTTTTTTTTGTAGCTGAAGGTGTAAATAAGATAATGTAGAATCTACCCAAAGTCCACTATAAATTGGGCTACTGCAAATACTGTCCTTATTTTTATTAGGTTTGGGATTTTTTGTTTTGTTTTTGTATGTTTAATAGATTAGGGTCTGTACAAGTGTTAACTAGAGTGGGGTTTTGTCCAAAAAAGTCTGAAATTTATACTTTGAAATAAGCTACTGGGTTTTTAACATTTTTAACTATTTCTATTTGTATATCATTTAGTATTTCCTTTAAAAATCTGGAAGCTATTACTCTCTTGGTGCATATAGGTCCAATTTTAATATTTCATTATCCATCATACATCCCAACATAATATAGTCACATTGCTCATTCCTTCCAATTATATTGATTTTAGCCTCAATTCTGTCAGAGATCATTACTGCTACCCCTGCCTTCTCTGGATCAGCTGAGGCATAGTATATTCTGCTCTCTAGCCCCTCACCTTCACTTTATTTGTATCCTCATTTTCAATGCATTTCTTATAATCAACACATTGCCAGATCCTAGTTTTTTATCTTTTCTGCTATCCATTTTCTTCTCATGGGTGAAGTCATCCTGTTATACTCACTGTCATAGTTACTAATTGTGCATTTCTATTTATTCTATTCCTCCTAGCTGTTTGTCCCCTTCTTCCTTTCTTTCTGTCATGTCCCTCCTCAGATGTCCAATTTCCTTTGACCAATTCCTCTACAATTCACACTCTTTCCCCAAAGTCCTCCCTTTTCCCCTCTCTTTGCCCAACTAGTTCCAAATTGGCCTGCTTTTCCAAAGGTCCTTCCCTTAACCCTTTCCCCGGACCTTTTAATTTTTATTCTATCTGTCTTTCCAAAAATCCCTTCCTTATACTACCAACCATGACCTCCTACCTCTTGATATGAGTTCAATTTTAAAAATCCCTCCTCTATCTTGTCCTAAGAGTCATTCTCTTATTACCTCACTCCACCCCTCTACTTGTTGACATATACTTCCTTCTAGGAATCCATCCATTACCTCCCTTTACTTATCCCCTTGCCCTGTCTTCTTTTAACTCATCCTTCCTTCTCTTATTCCCTCAACCCCACAAGGGGCCTTCCAGGCCCTCCCTTATCCCTTCCCCTTTCACTTCTCTTTCTCTGTATGTTAAGAAGATTTTTACCCTTCTAATCACATGTGTTGTTCTCTCTTTATCCCAGGTCTAATGAGAGTAGACTTTTAGTACTATTGGCATGGGACTCAGTGTTTCCCCTTCTTGGACACCCCAAATTCCAGAAGCTTTCAGGTCAAACAGAGAGCAGGAAAATTCCTTTTCCTTTCTTGTTATTCTTGTGATGCTGAGGAAAAGGTGACTTTGGACCTCAGGGACTCACAATAAGAAAAGACCCCTGAGAGAAATATTCCACTTAGATTCTCTCCTAGATTTCAAGATGGACACAGATATATATCTTCTGATTATGCCCTGATACCATCGGGTTGTACAAATCTAGGACATCTACTTGTCCTCTAAATGATGCCTAGCCGGGGGCAGCTGGGTAGCTCAGTGGATTGAGAGCCAGGCCTAGAGATGGGAGGTCCTAGGTTCAAATCTGGCCTCAGACACTTCCTAGCTGTGTGACCCTGGGCAAGTCACTTGACCCCCATTGCCTACCCTTACCACTCTTCTGCCTTGGAGCCAATACACAGTATTGACTCCAAGACTGAAGGTAAGGGTTAATAAAAAAAAAATCAATAAATTATGCCCAGCCAAACCCTATGCCTTTAGGACACAAACACCAGTCTAACCCCAAGTCAAGTGACCAGCACCCCTACTTCTGGCTAAATAGAGAAACATTGGGGAATAAATTCAGAGCATGAGACATACTTGAGATGGCATACCTGAACTGAGTTCTGGAATAGATATCTCAAGGAAACAAGGAGGTACTTGGTATGTGGGAGTGTCCCCAGAGGATCACTGAAAGGGGAAGAATGGCATCAAACATATTTTATCTGTTTTACATTTTTGAATTAAATGATCTTTACGCTAGAGCCATAGTCATTCTGCAAAAGCACCATAAGCATGTACTCCGGGGAAGAAGGTGACACAGACCTTGGACTATGGATACAAGACCCTGAGTGAGAAGATCACTCCCTCCCTCCAGACTCTTTCTTAAATATAGGGCAAAACCTGCCTTGGATTATTAGCTCTCTCTAGGCTTTTTCTTATTCTTAACATTGTATGAATCTATGGTCCTTATTCACTCATTCTCAGACTTATTCTGTGCCCTCAACTAACTTACTTTGCCTCCTTAAAAACATTCTCTTCTCACCTCACTGCACATGACAACCATAATAATTTTAGAGAGAGTTGATTTAAAAACCTCTTTTCAGGAAGGCTTTATGACCTCACACATCTGCTAAATTTGATCTCATTAAGTTGTACTGGTAAAAGTTATTTTAAATCCTCTTTAAATCTTTTAAATTCTAGCCCATAAAGCACTCTTTCCAGCTCCTAGGCAAGTCAACAAACATTTAATTAAGCACACATTATGTAGCAGTCACTGTCTTTAACACTGAGAGACAAAGAAAGGCAAAAAGTAGTCCCTGTTCTCAAGGAACTGTCTAATGGAGAAGACAACTTGTAAAAACTCTGTACAAACAAGATACAGAACTTGGAGATAATTTTAGAGGGAAGGTGCCAGAAAAAAGGCTCTTTATAGAGCCTTAAGAGTGCTTGTTCTGTGCTAGGCCCAAAGTATAAAACTTCTTGACTATCCAGAGCAAACTTACAAACTTTGCTAATTCCTTTGGAAATAAGCAGTGAAACTTGTGGGTTGAATGCTGATTCCACAGCCAGGCAGAATAGCGGTTACCATTACTGATTTATGATCTGAAGAAAAAACTGCCCTCTGTTGCAGTTAGGGACATCTGCACAGCATTCAAGTGGGAGTGTTGTTTTCTCTTCAGGGTTACTACCTTGTCAACTTCAGCCTCTATCTATCTCTTCCTCTGGCAAGGTCTTAATTACTGCTACCTATTACTAGGTTTTGGAGTTCAGGGAACTCCCATTGCTTATGAATCCTTAAATACCTGAAGAGACCTATATCCAGAAGTCAGCCCTTTTTTTGGCACTTTTTTATGGTATTTTTGCTCCCGGGGGAAGCATCTGAATATCTGAAAAGAGTCCTTCTCTGAGTAATTTTTTTAAACCCTTAAGTTTCAGTTCCAATGCAGAATGGTAAGGGGTAGGCATTTGGGGCTGTGACTTGCTAGGAAGTGTCTTAGACCATATTTGAACCACCCAGGACCTCCCACCTCTTGGCCTAGCTCTTTTTGTCCTGAGTCACCTATCTTCCCCTCTCTCCTAGTTTTTGAAGGGCAAGGAAGAAGGGGCAGTGATGCAGAAACGGAAGGTTTTGGCTGTGCTTTCAAACCTTGCACAAGGTTTGCTTGCGAGTTAATGGCTACAGGTCCTTAGACTTCAACATAATATTTTAATCAGAGAAGGGTAGCCACTACTCATGGGAAACACTTATAGAAGCTGTGTAGGTGGAATGGACTGCTTGAGTTTGGGCTGGCATTTCAGGATCCCTTTGTCCTTCCTTCCTTATACTGAGTGACCTAGAGATAGTATGGCCCTAGGAATTGTTATGATTAAAAATAATAAAAGACTGCTATAAGTACAGAAATTAGTGTTTTAATTAAAGCCATGCTGATAGGGATAAAGTCATTAAAGACCATGCGCTTGTAAGAATTCAAATCTCCTGCCTTAGCCATTTTACCTTTCGTACCTTCACGTGCTCAGGTAGCTATAAAGGAAGTTCAAAGTCACTTCCCTCTATTTAAAACAGTCCCTCACCTTGAATACGTAATCCAAAAGAGGAAACCCGTTGGACCATGGGAAATGTAGTTTTTAAGGTCCCCACGTGTCCATAGAAAATATATATATACTTTTAAATGGTATTTCCCAAATTTCAATTAACAGAATGAAAGAGCTGATGACTTAGCTGTACTGTCCTAATATCTTTTAATTTTAATGTTTTACCATTTTCAATTATTTCCTATTTATCCTGTATATAAAAATGTTTTTTATATATTGGTTTGCATTTTGTCTTTCCTCCAGTTGATTATAAGCCCTTTGAGGGTAAGTACTATCTTTTCCCTCTTTTTGTATTCATAACACTTAGCATAATGCCTGGAACAAAATAGGTGCCATGCTGGTAAAGGACTTTCAAAATACAGTAGGAGAATCTGTTGAAGGAATTAGCATAGTTGAGAGAAGACTCGTATAAATAGAATTAACTTTCCTTTAATTATATAAGGAGCTTTCATTTAGAAGATGGTTTAGATGTTTTGCTCAACACCAGAGGACAGAGATAGGAGTAATTTCAACTTGAAAAATTTCATAGAGATTAAAGCTGTACAAAAGTAGAAAAGACTCCTTTGGGAAGTGCTGGGTGATGAGGTAATTAGGGAAGGCAGCTGCAACAAGGAGATACTCAGACTAGAGACAGAGGTTACTGGGGAGGAAGGAAGACTGGACTCTTCCAGAGAAAATGGTATTTCTACAGACTCAAAGGTTAGGGCCAGGCAGAAGTAGTTTGAATCTGACTAGAGGGCTTTCTAGTCAGTTTCTCAAGTCCACAAAGGAGTCCCAAGGCTCCTCCCTGTTAGTAAAACTGAAAGGTTTCCAGGAGGAAGTAAAGAGACAACTACTTCCTCCCAAGATGGACCCTCCCAGCTTCTCTCAGGAAAATAAAGAGAATTATTCCTTCTCTCCTTCAACCCTCACTTATCATCGAGCCAATGATTTAGAAAAGGGTTTGATTAGGTAACATGGGGTTTATTAAAGTTTCAGGGTTGATTATAAGGAGAGAGGAGTTCAAGGTTTCCCTAACAGCAGCTAGGGAGAAGCTCAAGGAGGAGGGTCACAGGAATGGCTTGGACTGAGAAAGAGCTCTTTCTCAACCAGGGAAGTTTGGCTGCCCTTGAGGTTAGGGAGTACTAAAACGATAAAGCAGGGGATAGTTTGTTTCAAGGGTAAGCCCTACTTGTCTATGGGGAACTAAATCCTCAAAGTCTAATTGCTATGTTAACTTAGAAAAAACGCAGAACTGTTAAATAGTCATAAAATCACTCTTTAATCAAGAGAAAGGGGGATGAGGGCTACCTGGCCTCTTTTGCAGAGCTGCACCTTGTGCAGAGTCTAAGAAATGAACACTGCTTCGCTCTGCTCCCTGATCCCCCTGGAAGTGACACCGCGCTAGATGACTACTCCCAGGAACAAAGGAAATTGGGGAACTTATATACCATTTGGGAAGATCCAGGGGCTGGGAGAGATGATTGACATTATACTGACAGGATACAATCAAGCTAGAGAAAGGGATCTTAGCTAGAGGCTAGGGTGTAAGGGAAGGGGCTGCTTACACAATGGATACTAAAGGATGGTCCCTGCCCAGGTGTGTCTTCCTGGGTAGGGTCTCAGATACTATGGGCAAGACTACCTAAGACAAAAGGGTATTTAGCATTTACCCTAGGGTCCATTATTCAGTCTGAGACTACTAGCCTGAGATTCCCTTTAGGGTGGATTCTCATGGGAACAGGGAACAAGCCCAAGCTTTTGGGGGTCTCCAACCTACAAACTATTTCTAAACTTGGGGTTCATCATACCTCACTAAGCTACAAGTTTGGGGTTTCTAGATTCCACATCGACAGCTACAACCCAAAAATCCACCCTTCTCCCAAAGCCCACAGGAAAATCAGTAAGGTAATAGGGGAATGATATAGGGAAGATCAGGGAAGGTCCAGAGAAGTTAGCTAAGCTCCAAATGTCCAAAGGCAAAAGCACAGATTCTAGGCAAGGTTTCATCCTGAAGGCAGAGCCTAGTTTGCCCCTCTGCTCTTCACAAACTTCTGGGACTAACTGCCCTTTGTTCTAAGGTTGGCTAACTGCCAGAAATTCTACAGTTAGGTTTTGTAAGGGTAAATGCCTTAATTGTATCTCTGCATTACATGGGTTATTCTTCAGTGAAGGTTTTCGAAGACTGGATGACCATTTATTAAAAATTATGCTGGGGGGCAGCTAGGTGGCTCAGTAGAAAGAGAGCCAGGCCTGGAGACAGGAGGGCCTAGATTCAAATATGGACTCAGACACTTCCTGGCTGTGTGACCCTGGGCAAGTCACTTAACCCCCATTGCCTAGGACTTACCACTTTTCAGTCTTAGAACCAAAATGGAAGGTAAGGGTTTGGATTTTTTTTTTTTTAAGAAAGTTATGCTGACTCAGTAGTAACCCATTATTTACAACTCTGCTTGTTATTCAGTCTGCACTTTGTATTACCTATTGTTATCATGTGCCAAACCACTTCCTACCTGTTTGAATCTGTTAAACATCATATATGGGCATTCACGAAATGCTGAGATACTCATTCCCTTTTACTGACCTGGACCTATCAAATTATCTTTACCTCATTGAGAAAGTTATCAGTAAAAGCCAGCTCTATCTTGAATCCTTTGCTGATCTCTAGTGATCAGCCCATCAAAGCCCCTTTGACTATTTAATAAACTCATGAGTTTTGGTTTATCAGGGTAATAGTCTAAACAAAGAATTCTCCTTTTAATGCACTCATCAGATATGTTGTGGAGAGGAATTCTTCTTTAGGCAAGACTATAAGGTCTCTTTCAATTTTTGGTGTCATGATCATATATAACAAATACTAATAGACAGTAAGCTCATCAATGAACACAAGTAAAGAAATAAAACTCCCTCCATGAGCCTGGGGTAGTTTCCTGAAGGACAGATCTATTTGGTGCATACATAATGAGAGATCTGATTCCTGATTGGTTGAGAGACTATCACATTGTATACTTGCCTAAATTAAGAAAATATTTTGTGAGATTCTCTGCTAGGGAAAGTAGAGAGGGAGCTTGAAAGCAAAGGTGAACTTCTGACTGGCAGGTAAGATATCTACATTGGGTCAAAGACATGTGGAGGAACCAGCTCCCCAAATGGGTCTTAACTTCCAGAAATTATAACTCCAGAGACTATAAAAAAAGTACCTTTGTCCCTCTGTCTTTGGTTGAGCTTAGCTCTTATCTCACTAATGGAGAGCTCTTTTTTTTTTTTTTAAACCCTTATCTTCTGTCTTTGAATCAATACTGTGTATTAGTTCCAAGGCAGAAGAGTAGCAAGAACTAGGCAATGGGATGACTTGCCCAGGATCACACAGCTAAAAAGGGTCTGAAGTCAGATTTGAAATCCAGATTTGGCTCTCAATTCACAGAGCCTCTTAATTTATATAACTTTTCTGAATTCTGTTTACTCCTTCCAGAGATTTACTCATTATCCCTGATCTTCTTCTGTGTAAGCAACCTTACCCCCTCTTTGAGAGCAACTTTTAGTAAAAACCCTACAAGAGAGCATTTTATCCAGTAGTACGTGGAAGCCAACTCTACCAGGCTTATTAGATTTAATAAATACTTGGAAATCATAAATGATTTCTTGTTTTGTTGATTCTCCACACTCAAGAAACTGATGAAGGAAATGCAGATTTTTAAAATATATATTGTATTTTGGAGAGCTGATTGTTTAACATTTGCCAACATATCCCTAATCTTATCCCTAGACTAAAAATATTTGTCATACATATAACTCTAGTTTATTAGCTCCCCCTCTACCAGGCTACTGGTAGTATAGCCTGGAAGGTTGGATATTTTCCACAAAAAAAGGGGCTCCTATTCTGCACATAGAGAAATAAAAGTTTCCTTTTGAAGATATAGAATCTACCCATGCCACATAAAAGCCAGTCCTCTTATATTAGATACAATCACATCTATATTACACATGGACTGGGAAGAATATAGAGAATCTATACCCATCTATACATATCCATGGACACATATGATTAAGTCACTTGCTCAGTGTCACAAAGGCAGTATAAGCTAGGGGTGAAATCTGCCATGCTGCCACTAGATTCAAATATATGAATGATTTATATGCATAATTTGTACACAATACACACAAGCAGGCATGCATACAAATATACATATGTGTACATATGTATATTATATAAAATATTTTGAAAAATAATACAAGAAATAGGGAACTATGAAAAAATGTGATAAACTTGTTCTAGGCAGTTTTGCAACTCTCACTCTCTTGGCTTTGTGCTCTTGGCCTTACCCCCAAAGACATTCCTGGGGAGGAAAAGCTACAACCACATACATCCCTTTCCTTCCAGCACAACAGCTGGTCCCTTCTTCTTTTTTTTTTTTTTTAAAGGTGCTATTGTTATCTTTAAAGGTGCTATTGTTATCTTTATTTTACAGATAAAATAACAAATACCTCATGATTGAGGCCATCTTCTTACCAGTGTCCCAAAGAGCTCTGCTTTGGATTTTTCTCTCCATCTATCAACTCAGAGCCTGTAGGCCTATCTAGGATATATACTCAAACTCAGCATAGCCTTCTAGACAGACCAGAGCCTCTCTCTCTCTCCTCTTTTCTTTTCTTTTTTTATTTGGAACATTTTTCTATGGTTACATGATTCCTCCCCTTTTTCCTTTCCCCTCCTGAAGCCAACAAGCAGTTCCACCATTGTTCAAAATCTATTTCTGTGTTATTCATATCTGCAGTAGAGTCATCTTTTAACATCAAAACCCTAATCATATCCCTATTGCACTACATGATTGATCATATGTTTTTCTAATGCATTTCCGTTTCCACGGTTCTTTCTCTGGATGTGGATGGCATTCTTTCTCTTAAGTTCCTCTGGACTGATCTGGGTCATTGCATTGCTGCTAGTAGAAAAGTTCATTACATTTGATTGTGCCATAATGTATCATTCTCTGTGTACAATGTTTTCCTGGCTCTGCTCCTTTTGCTCTGCATCAATTCCTGGAGGTCATTCCAGTTCATGTGGAATTCCTCCAGATCTTTATTCCTTTCAGCACAATAATATTCCATCATCAACATATACCACAATTTATTGAGCCATTCCCCAATTGATGGACAGCTCATAATTTTCCAATTTTTTGCTACCACAAATTGCATGGCTATAAATATTTTATCCTGATTAGAGAAATGCAAATTAAAACAACTCTGAGGTACCACCTTATACCTAACAGACTGGCCAATATGGCCACGAAGGAAAGTAACAAATGTTGGAGAGGATGTGGCAAAATTGGGACACTAATACACTGCTGGTAGAGTTGTGAATTGGTCCAACCATTCTGGAGGGCAATTTGGAACTATGTGTAAAGGGCTTTAAAAGGATACTTACCTTTTGACCCAGCAATACCACTGCTGGGTTTGTACCCCAAAGAGACAATAAGGAAAAAGACTTGGCCCCTTCTTTTTACGGTACACATCCATCTAGTGATTCATAAGAAAGTTTCTGATGTAGTCTCTACTTCCTTTACCCCAATGCCCCATGTAATCCATGATTAATAAGAACATAGGGTTTGGAGATGGAAGAAACCTCAGAGATCGTCCAATTCAAATGAGGAAACAGAAGCCTAGACAGGTGAATCAACTTCCCTAAGATCACCCAGATATTAAATAGAACTCAGGTCCTTTTACTCTAAATCCAGTATGAAAGTTGACAGGACTTTCATCCATCTGAAGATGACAGTATGATGAAGGACGAGAGAAGAGGAAATGGGCTTAAGCTGAACTCAAATTGACAAGCATTTATTAGGTACTTACTAGGTAGAAAGGTTACATAGCAGGGACACAAAGGAATACAGGAAAGACAACATACAAAGACTTGGATCTTGGTCTTTGTATACACATTCCTAGTACAGATCCTGGTGCACAGGACATTCCTTTGTACCTGGGAGGCACCTGCAACTCACTACCACTTCTCGATCCCCAGGTACCTTTAAAACTCATCTCAGACACCACCTTCTATATAAAAGCTTTTCTTCTTTGCATTTCAGAGTGTGGGGTGTTCAGGGAGGACTAGCACCTCTGGTATGAGGGCTTGCTGAGTCCTCAGTGCTGTTCATCCATGCTTTGTGCTCATGCTCACCTTTCACCTGTGGCTTCAAGAAGCCATAGTATGCATAGCAGTCACACCTCAGAAAACCATCTGGGCAAATGGGCTAAACCAGGTTATGGGTAACCAATGGGCCATAAACCCATTGGTGAGTTAGGACATGTCTACCCCAAGCATGTGAAGACTTCTCCCAGCAGAGCGGGCAGATGGGAACAATTCATTCCAATGCCCATAAAGCAGACAATGTTGTTAGAACTTGGTCAGACATTGAAGATGCCAAAGTCATCTACTCCATCATCAGTTGTCCTGACTTTTATCTTGCCCTGGATTTTTTGATGACTCTAGAAATGTGAGTTGTCACTTTCTGCAACTCTACTTCACTTAAATTCAATTCACACTCAAGTTAATATATTACCAGGTAATGCTGTTGATCCTTATCAAACTGAAAGGCTAACAACAGCAACAACCAAGAGATTCAAAAAGAGATAGGGGCATGAAGACAATTCAAAACAGATCCTTAGTCTAGGAACTTCTGTTCTCCTTGAGGAGAACCATATATACAGAGAAGTAAACATGAAAATGTATTCTGTATTAAACTGTAGGATCAGGGATTTTTTTAATTTTTTATTATTATATTAAAAATATTTTTCCACATTTACATGATTCTTTTTTCCCCTCCTTTCTTCCCCCCTCCTTCCCAGGGCTGACAAATAATTCCATTGGATTATACAAATTTTATCACTTGGTACCTATTTCCACATTATTCATTTTTGCAATAGAGCAATCTTTTAAAACGGAAATTCCAACTCATATACCCATATAAACAAGTGATAAGTGATAAGACACTGTATCTTCTGCATTTCTACTCCCACAGTTCTTTCTCTTGATGTGGATAGCATTCTTTCTTACAAGTCCTTTGGGAATGTCCTGGATCATTGTATTGCTACTAATAATAAAGTCCATTACAGATAGTTCTACAATGCTTCACTTTCTGTGTACAATGTTCACTTGGTTCTGCTCATTTCACTCTGCATCAGTTCATGGAGGTTCTTACAGTTCATAGAGAAATACTCCAGTTCATCATTCCTTACAGCACAATGGTATTCCATCACCATTAGATACCACAATTAGTCCAGCCATTCTCCAATTGAGGGATATGCCTTCGTTTTCCAATTTTTTGCCCCCACGGAGTGCAACTATGAATATTTTTGTACAAATATTTTTCCTTATTATCTCTTTGGGGTCCAAACCTAGAAGTGATATTGCTGGATTCAAAGGGCATGCAATCTTTTAAAGCCCTATGGGCATAATTCCAAATTGCCTTTCAGAATGGTTGGATTAATTCACAATTTTGCCACATCCTCTCCAACATTTATTATTTTCTTTTATTATAATTTTGGCCAATCTGCTAGGTGTGAGATGGTACCTCAAAGTAGGATAAGGGATTCATGAGCAATAGCTTGGTATATTGAATGGAGAGATGGCTTCAAAATCAGGAATGTGGGGTTCAAGTTCAATCTCTGATTTATAGTAGTTGTGGGACCTTGATGCTATTGCAATCACTAGAGATATGATTTACTCCCTGAGGACTACTTTTGCTATATCCCAGAAATATTGAACCCCCTCTAAGAACTCCATGATAGCAATGAAACACCAAGCTCAACCAAGATTATATGCCTTTGGAGACCAGTGAGGAACAGACAGTTGGAATATGTTAGGGACCAAGACTTTAAGATAAGACAGTCACTCTTCTAAGAATAGATATCATTCACTCTTCTAAGATAAGATATTGATCATAGGCCCAGCCATGCTTGGAGACAGTAAGACGCCACCAGAGATTTTCTATGCTCCCTTTCCGCGTTCCTTTCCCCCTTAGTATCTGCCGACCCCCTTCTGTCCTCAGCCTATATATTCTTGTCATAGATCTGCAATAAACGAGCCTCGTATCCATCAAAACGATTCTCTGTCTTGCACGCGAGGTCTCCCCTCTTCTTTCCCTATGGGTTCTTAGGTTGCCGTTTCCCCGGACCCCTCGGTTGTGTCCGGCTGGACCCGGACAGTGGCGCCCAACGCGAGGCAAGGCGAAAACGGCTTACCGGACAACTGAGGAGCAGCTGTCGCGGCCGCGAAGACGTAACGGGTAGAGGCTGAGCAAGACGCCTCGAGGTAGGGTAAGTTGTCCCATCCCCCATAGGCATTTAAAAATCAAGAGTGTTTCTAAAAAAGGTGTGTGTGTGTGTGTGCTAGGAAAGTGGAAGGAATACGTGTGCATGATGGGAAAAACACTCTCGAAGGAAACAGTGTTCGTGACTGAACTAAAACATAGTCTTAGGAAGAGAGGCATTAGAGTAAAAAAGAAGGACCTGTTCAGGTTTTTCTGCTTTATAGAGCAGCACTGCCCTTGGCTCATTTTGCATAGCACGGGCATTCATCCGCTCACTTGGGACAAAGTAGGTAAGGAACTTAATGGCCTTTTAAGAGCCGGCAAGGAGATTCCAGATGATTACTTTTCTTTCTATGGCCTGATTCGTGACATCCTTAAAGAAGCCGACTCGAGTCAACAAGTCTCGCACCTCCTCAGCTTGGCTGAGGACGCTATCTTAGAATCTAAGATAAAAAATGAAGAACCAAACTTGACTAAAGAACAGAGCTCGCCCCTCAAGGGGAATGAGCGTCCCTCGTCTCTTTCAGAGGAACCTATCAAAAATCCCTCCCTTGAGGAGCCCCTTGTTCCCTCTAAGCCCAGACCACGCCTTTATCCAGTCCTATACAGGGACCCTCCTCAAGATAGCACACTTAATCCGGCTCATCGAGCAGAGCTAGAGGAGGAGACAGCCCACTACCATAACAATGGCCCTCTGAGGAATAGACCTCCTCCCTACAACCTCCCATCCCCCATCCCTCAACTTGCCTCTCCAGCTCTCCCAGGTTCGGCTGAACTTAGAGAAGCCACAAGCCAGCTTAGAAAACAAGTCACAGATCTTAGGCAGTTCTTAGACTTGCAGAGGGAGATTTATAAATTAACCAATCAGTTGCAGGACTTGCAGTCAAACATTCTCCTGCCACTGAACTGTAATATCAAGCCGGTGCAGCCAAAAACTATGACAAAGTCTAAGAACCCTGCCCTTGTTTTCCCTGTCCTTACTAGACAACAGGCCACAGAGATTGCCCCCGAAAACCTTCCTTTAGAAACCCCCCTCCCACATGATTCCTCTGACTCCGAGCAGGAGGAAGAGGGGGAGGAGGAAAGCGGATCCCGTGGAAATTCCAGGACCGCAGATACTTCAGGCCTCCCTCACTATCATCGGCCAATTTATAAAAAATTAAAAATTAAGCACATTAAAGACCTGCATTCGGCAGTTAAAAATTATGGCCTGAATGCCCCTTTTACACTCTCCATCCTAGAAGGGCTTGGAGGAGAGGGACACATGCTCCCCTCTGAATGGTCCAAAGTTGTGCAATCTGTCCTATCCCAAGGGCAATTTCTAATCTGGAAGGCAGAGTTCTTAGAAAGGGCAGAACATCAAGCTAGGCTCAACTTAAAAAATGCCCAGACAGCTAATTGGACGACCGACAAGATTGTCAGCCGTGACCACTTTGCATTAGAAAACCAACAGATGAGGCTGCCTCCCGGCTTACTCATGCAAACGGCGCACGCCGCTATGGCCGCATGGCGGGCAGTTCCTGCCACTGGCTCTGTTACAGCACCTCTCTCGAAAATCCTTCAGGGACCCAATGAGCCCTACGCTCAGTTTGTTGCAAAACTCCTTGAAACTGCTGAGAGAGTCTTAGGTCAGGATGGGTCAGACAACCCAGTGGTTAGACATTTAGCGATTGAAAACGCTAACTCTGCCTGTAAGGCAGCCTTAAAGGGGCAAGCTAGAGATCTTGATCTAAATGGGATGGTACGCCTATGCAGTGATATTGATGCCTATGACCACAAACTAAACAAGTCCATCTCCTTAGCCATCGGGGCAGCCATTCAGGCCTCTCGCCCCACCACCCCCCGAAATTGCTTTAAATGCGGGCAACCTAGCCATTTCGCCCGTGAATGTCCCTCTAACCAGACTCCCACCCCCCTTCAGGCTCTAGCCCAAAGACCACCTCCCAGCGTTTGCCCTAAATGTCGAAAGGGTCGGCACTGGGCTCGAGATTGCCGAGCCAAACCTCAGAACTTTTCCCCAATGTCGGGAAACGGGATGCGGGGCTCCCACGGGAGCCCCTGCCCAGTTCCCTTACTCGAGCCACAGCCGGCAGCGCAGGCCTGGACCTCTGTGCCGCCTCCACCCGAATATTGACCCCTGAAGAAGGCCCGGTAGTCCTCCCCACCTGCAAATTCCGACCACCGCCTCCTGGCATGTTTTTCTTGGTCTTCGGCAGGGCGCTCACCACCTTACAAGGTGTAGTTGTGCATCCCACTCTTGTTGATAACGACTACACAAGGGAGATAAAACTTATCATAGAATCTCCTCACGGTCCGGTTACCATTCCTGCCGGTAAACGCTTAGCTCAGGCCCTCCCCCTCCCCATGATAGGCGATTTTCCCGCCGCAGCCCAAAAACGAGGTCCTTCCTCACCCGGCTCTTCCAACATTTATTGGGTACAACAACTTACTGAGTCCTGACCCACTCTGCAATTAAAGATCGAAGGAAAAACCTTCACAGGGCTGCTGGACACAGGGGCAGACTCTACTGTCATCTCCCAGGCTCATTGGCCCCGAGCCTGGCCCCTTCAACCCTCAGCCACCCACCTGTCAGGAATAGGTCAGATCCAAGATACCCTCCAAAGTACTAAGCTCCTCCATTGGCAAGATACTGAGGGCAATAGTGGCACTACCCGTCCCTATGTAGTCGCGGGACTCCCCGTTAATCTCTGGGGCAGGGATATTCTGGCCCAGATGCGGCTCCTCATGGTGAGCCCCAGTGATGCTGTCACCACCATGATGCTGAAATCTGGGTACCTCCCAGGCAAAGGCCTTGGCAAGAACGAACAAGGCATCTTACACCCAATATCCCCCCCAGCCCAAAACGATAAAGGAGGACTTGGGTCAAAAATTTTTTATAAAGGTCACTGATCCCCCTGCAATCCAGGCAGATAAGATCACCTGGAAGTCCGATTCCCCTGTCTGGATTGACCAGTAGCCTCTAACATCTGAGAAGGTTCAAGCTGCCCTAATGCTAGTGCAGGAGCAACTCTCTCTTGGACACCTTGAACCTTCCACTTCCCCATGGAATACACCTATTTTTGTTATTAAAAAGAAATCGGGGAAATGGAGACTTCTACAGGACCTACGTGAGGTCAATAAGACCATGTTACCCATGGGGGCTTTACAGTCAGGCCTTCCATCCCCGACTGCTATCCCAAAAGGGTTCAGCAAAATTGTCATCGATATTAAAGATTGCTTTTTCTCAATCCCTCTTGATCCCTCCGATAGCCCTCGCTTTGCATTTTCCATTCCCATAGTCAATCATATAGGGCCTAACCCCCGATTTCATTGGTCCGTGTTGCCCCAGGGTATGGCTAATTCCCCTGCATTATGTCAGAAATTCGTTGCTCAATCTATTGACCCTGTCAGGACTCAGTATCCTTCGGCCTATATCATCCATTATATGGATGATCTCCTCATTGCTGCCCCTTCCCCCTCATTGACACAGACTATAGCCCAGGCTATTGTCAGAGCGCTCCAAGCTCGCGGCTTTAGCATTGCCCCAGATAAAATTCAAACTCAGTACCCCTTCACCTTCCTAGGATTTCGGCTTGAACCCGACCGGCTCTTCTCCAATAAGGTTGAGCTTAAACGCTCTTCCCTCAAGACTCTTAATGATTTCCAGAAGCTTTTAGGGGACATTAATTGGCTACGCCCCTATCTGCAACTTTCCAAAGCAGACCTCCGTCCGCTGGAGGACATTCTTAGAGGGGATGCTGACCCTTCCTCCCCTCGTTCTTTGACCCCGGCAGGTGAAGCTTCCCTCAAAAAGGTAGAACAGGCTATAGCTACACAGAATATTGGATACTTCTCCCCAAAATTATCCCTGTACCTCCTCATCTTCCCTACTGAATTCTCTCCCACTGGACTCCTATGGCAAGATCCTTCTCCCCTCATTTGGATACATCTCCCCATGTACAATCAAAAGATTCTTACCCCGTACCCCGATTTGGTTGCCCATATAGCTATGATAGGCATTCGCCTTTCTACACGCCATTTTGGCCGTCCCCCTGACCACGTGGTATCCCCTTATAGCAGAGAACAGCTCGACTGCCTCAAATCTCAGAATGATAACTGGGCTGTACTCATGTCCACGTTTCAGGGCACCTTAGATAATCACATGCCCAGTAATAAATTGTTACAGTTTCTTAATCTTACCCCCTTCATACTCACACGTCAAACCCGATCCTCCCGCATCTCAGGAGCACCCACAATTTTTGTGGACGGTTCCAAAACTGGCCTTGCTGCCATAGTCATGAACAATCACCCTCGCTCCATCCAAACTCCTTATGAGTCCGCACAGCTGGTGGAACTTTATGCTGCCTTAACAGTTTTTCACTCCCTGCCCGATACTCCATTTAATCTCTATTCGTATAGCAGGTATGTTGTCCAATCCCTGCTCCGACTAGAAATCGTTCCTGCAATCCAAACAACAACTGCTACTTTTCTTCTTTTTTCCCAACTCCAGCAAGCCATTCGATCACGGTCCTGCCCCTTTTTCGTGGGCCACATACGTGCCCACTCCGGCCTCCCGGGCCCCTTATCCTTCGGGAACGACCTTGCGGACCAGCACACTCGCTTAACTGCCTTAGTAACCACACCCACTCCCTCTACCGCCCTCTCCTCGGATCCCGTCTCCCTCGCTACAGAGGCACATAGGCTTCACCACCTTAACTCTCAATCACTCCGCCTGGCCTACAAAACAGAGAACAGGCCAGGTCAATTGTGAAAAATTGTAAGAATTGTGTTACTCTCTTGCCTGAACCCCATTTGGGAATTAACCCCCGTGGTCTTCTCCCCGGCCACTTATGGCAGATGGACGTCACCCACGTCCCTTCTTTTGCTAAACTTAAGTATGTTCATGTTTCCATTGATACATTTAGTGGCTTTCTTTTCGCATCTGCACAATCGGGGGAAGCCACTAAACACGTCATTAAGCATATATTTTTTGCCATGTCGATGATGGGGAAACCTCTCTCCATTAAAACAGACAATGGCCCTGGCTATACCAGCCAAGCCTTTAAACAATTTTGTTCCCAGCTAGGCATAAAACATGTTACAGGCACACCTTACAACCCACAAGGGCAAGGCATTGTTGAACGAGCAAACCAAACTCTTAAAAATACTCTTTTTAAACTCAAAGCCCAAGAAACTCTTTATCCGTTAAGTGGCAATCAGACTTTGCTTCTTGCTCACGCCCTCTTTGTTCTTAATTTCCTCACGCTGGATGCCGAAGGGGTTCCGCTGCTGATCGCCACTGGAATCCGCATACTTCATCTAATCTGGCCACAGTCCTTTGGCGTGACCCTGTCACGGGCCTCTGGTGTGGCCCCGACCCTGTCATTATCTGGGGAAAGGGCTCCGCCTGTATTTTTGATAAAGCGGCTAACAATGCCCGTTGGATTCCATCTAGACTGATTAAACCTTTCGCCCCAGATACTAACCCTTCTAAGCCAGGGTCTGGTCCCTGAGAAGTTCTCTTCTTCTTCCTTTTACAGAACCACAACCCTGATAACTTCACAGATGGGACCTCAGATCCTGAACTCATTTTCTCTGGCAGTTTACAACATCTACTCCACCTTCCTTCCGGTCACCACTTCCAGTCCTCATCTCCTGGTCCAACAACGATGGGAGATCATCAATCCAGTTAATCAAGCCATCATTACCTCCGTTTCTTCTTCGCAATGGCCCCAATGGACGTGGTTTCCTTCCATTCCGGTTGATCTTTGTGCCCTAGGCGCCCCCCAGATGTCCTCAACCCACTACTGCGCCCCCATCCTCCCTGGCGTGCCTAGCTTCCCGGATTACTGGACTCAATACACTCAGTTTCCTCTATATGGCTGCCCTGGCTTTGATCAGCCACCACACTGTGGGGACCAGACAGACGGATTTTGTGCAGCCTGGGGATGTGAAACAATTGGCACTGGATATTGGATCCAGGCGAACCAGGACTTGATAGCAATAACCCGCAATCTATCCCGTCCATCTGTGTGCTCCCCCAGTCCTCCTAATTGTAATCCCCTCATTATCACATTTACCAACGCGGGGAAACGAAGTGTTAAATGGACAGATGGCTTGACTTGGGGTTTACGACTCTATAAGAAGGGCGGTTTTGATGATGTTCTCCTTTTCACCCTCCGCCTCCGTGTGCAGCCCCTCATTGTTTCTGTTGGTCCTAACATCATCCTCTCGGATCAACGACGCCCTTTTCCCCCTAACCCTCAGCCATTACCGGCTCCCACGCCTCTCCCCATCCCATCGGTTCCCCTTTTTTCCCCTTTATCTCCGAATCCCTCCTCCCAGTTACAGCCCCAGTCACAGCAAGGGTCCCTAAATATTCCAGGTACAGCAGACAGATTTTTATCTCTAGTATCAAGTGCCTATACTGCCCTGAACGCCTCCAGGCCAGATTTGACGATTAAGTATTGGCTCTGTCTGAGTCCACAACCCCCTTACTATGAAGGTATTGCCTATATGGCAGAGCCCAATGAAACAGTTCTAGCTTCCCCGCGCTGCGCCGCCTTTCCTCGCCGTCTCACCCTTGCTGAAGTCTCTGGCCGTGGCCTTTGTTTAGGCACCATTCCCCGATCTCATGCCCACTTATGTAACTCCACCCTTGACCTCCCCCCTTCCCCTTCCTTTTTGGAAGCCCCGAATAATGGCTTTTGGGCTTGCAATACTGGCCTCACCCCTTGTATATCTCTTCTAGTTTTCAATACCTCCTTTGAATTCTGTGTTCTTGTCCAGCTATGACCACGTATCTCTTTCCACAGGGACGATAGTGTGGCCTCCCTCCTCTCCCCCTCTCCTAGAACACATAGGGAACCCTTTACTACTTTAGCTATCCTGTTAGGACTCGGCGGTCTTGCTGCAGGCATTGGCACTGGCACTACTGCCTTTCTCCAGACCCAACACTTGGCCGCTCTTCAGATGGCCATGACAACCGATTTAGAAGCCCTCGAAAAGTCTGTCACGGCCCTGGAACAATCACTCACTTCTCTGTCAGAGGTAGTCTTACAGAATAGGCGCGGTCTTGATCTCCTTTTTTTAAAAGAGGGGGGATTATGCGCAGCCCTCAAAGAAGAATGTTGTTTTTACGCTGACCATACTGGCGTAGTAAGGGAATCTATGGCAAAGTTGCGTGAACGGCTAGCCCAGAGGAAAAGGGAAGCCGAGGCACAGGAAGGATGGTTTAATACCCTTCTCAGAGGTTCTCCTTGGCTCTCCACTTTAATTCCCACTATTATTACACCTCTCTTTATATTTTTATTGATCTTAACCTTTGGCCCTTGGGCCTTCCAACGTCTAACGAAATTCATCAAAACTAATGTTAACTCAGCCCTTGATAAGTTCCCTATGGTTCAATACCATCGTATTGAGATGATGGACACAGAACAACCTGGCAGCACTCGTTTGCAGTTTTCCAGCAGGGCGGTAACCCAATGACGGGAGTAGCACAGGTCCTCAACCCTTGATGGTTGAGTAACTCCCCCTGTGTAGCCTAAGACAGGGGCCGTCGCTGCCAATCTCACTTATGGATTGACCAGGGAACACAAGGTGTCTTAGGAAAAACTTCTGGTGTTAAGACAGACTTGGATTGAACAACGACCAAAGGTTAATAAACTTATTCCTTACGCCTTTCTATTTAAAAAAGAAAGGGGGATTTGTTAGGGACCAAGACTTTAAGATAAGACAGTCACTCTTCTAAGAATAGATATCATTCACTCTTCTAAGATAAGATATTGATCATAGGCCCAGCCATGCTTGGAGACAGTAAGACGCCACCAGAGATTTTCTATGCTCCCTTTCCGCGTTCCTTTCCCCTTAGTATCTGCCGACCCCCTTCTGTCCTCAGCCTATATATTCTTGTCATAGATCTGCAATAAACGAGCCTCGTATCCATCAAAACGATTCTCTGTCTTGCACGCGAGGTCTCCCCTCTTCTTTCCCTATGGGTTCTTAGGTTGCCGTTTCCCCGGACCCCTCGGTTGTGTCTGGCTGGACCCGGATAGGAATAGTTCACTGACTTTAGAAAACACTGACAATCTTGCAGCATGTGAAGTGTACGGTGCTTGTCCACCTGCATGCTGCATTTGTCTTTCCAAATGCCTAACGGATTTGGGGGCCCTTCCACTTATATTCCTGTGGTGCCAGTCCCTGTGCTGCCTGTATTGGCACCTCCTCCTGTATGCTGTGTGACACCCTCCCCCCACCCCCATTCATCCTCCCTGTTTGCTTCTGCCTGAGTGCTTCCAAATGCGTGCTTTCCAGCTTAGAAGCTTTTCCTGTATATGCCATACTCCTTGTGTTGCTGGGCAGGGTGCATCTCACTCCACTGCTCTTTCCACTCTGGAAATCCTTGGCTAAGGGGCTGCTCCTCTATGATATAGGGGCCCTGCTATGGCTGCTGTGGTGCCAAAGGGGCTTCCTTCCGTGATTGATGTAGCACAAGAGCCCCTTCCTTTAGGCAATGTGGCTGCTTATGTGTCCTTGTAAGACTACTTCTATGTGGGAGCCCAACCATATATGCTGCCTGCTCAGGTGGGCGTCTTTCCACAGGTTATGTCTACTCCCATTGCAGTGCCTTATGTGCTACCTGCTCAGGTGGTTGTCCCTCCATTAGTGCTGCCAGTACCCTCAGTAGCCACTTCACAAGCACTTCCTGGAGAGAGGCCCTCCACAACTATTGCCACCTAGGAGCCTTCCCATGGTGCTTTAGGTATTTGTGTTTCTCTCCATGTGCTGCATGGCCCTAGTGTTTTTCCACAAGGGCCTGTCTCCAGGAACCCAGCTCCATATGCTGTCTCCTGGAAGTAAGACCTACATAAGAGTACCTGCATGCATATTGCCTTCACATGATTATGAGTTCCCTTTGTGTACATGCTTTATTTTTTTGTTTGTTTTTTAAGTTTTTATTTTGAATATTTTCCCATAGTTACATATTTCATGTTCTTTCCCTCTCCCCCAAACCTCCCTAACTCCCCTTAGCCGATACACAATTCCACTGGGTTTTACTACATACTTTAGTCTTACCTTTTCTTTTTTGAGAGTTTCTTCACATGTATACTCTAGCCATGTGTGTTTCATTTTTGAATGACCCCCTCTTTTTTAGTTACATTCACTTCACATTAAACATATATGTCCTTCCATAAGAGAGTACCTCAGGTTTATGGGGCAAATGTTCTGATGTTACTGGATTTAATGAATTTTATTCCATTAAATGCCTTTTCTTCAAACTAACTAGTCCCAGCTTCTCAGAGCTCTAGGCAATTCTCTAAGACTATAGATAGTGGAAGAGTAGTGATCTGCATTAATAGAAGGATCTTCCTTCCTGGATATATATTCTCCCTCTGTATATCAATGAAATCACAGATTTGGATCCAAAAAAAGGGATTTAGATTAGAGGAATTAACAGAGGCAGTGTACTGGGCTTCAAGTCAGAAAAACCTCAGATCAAATCCTCTAATACTTACTGGCTGTGTCACTGTCAAATCACTTTATCAGTTTCCTCATCTGTAAAATGAGGATGTTGGACCTGATTATCTCTAACTTTTCTTCCAGTCATAAATTTCTTCTCCTATGAATTTCCCTTAGAGTTAGGATTGTTAGACATCGAAGCAAAGTAACCAAGAGAATTAGGCTTACCTTCTTTGGAGGCCTTTGAAAAGAGGAAAAATTATCTCCAAGCTGAGATACTTTAGGCTCAGAAGTAGAGAGGATTCAACTACATGGTCTCCCAAAATCCTTTTCAGTCCTAGAAGCAGAATGATGTAGTAGGAAGATCTTTGGACTTGCCCAGACTCATACAGTTAGTATAGGCCAGGTTTAAACTCAGGAAGAAGAGCCTTCATGATTCCTGCCCTGCCTATCCACTGTACTACCTAGCTGTATACCCACTGTAAACTTCAAATACCAGTTGTGTCATTTCTGATCTGTGTGAACATGGACAAATAACTTCATCTCTCTAGGTTATTCTTGTTAATGAAATGAAACGGTTGGACTAGGTGCCCTTTAAGGGCCCTTTCAGGTCTAAACTGATGATCCTATGACCCACCAGTAATGAGCTAATCAATACGTAGATTTTATATAATGTAAGGCAGTGATTCTCAAAGTGGGCACCACCGCCCCCTGGTGGGTGCTGCAGCTATCCAGGATAGTGTGTAAAAGTGAAATTTGGGAGATGTCATCTAAAAGTATATATATTTTCTATGGACATGTGGAAATTGTCAAACTACATTTCCCGTAGTCCAACGGGTTTCCGTTTCCGGTTCTTTGGGCGTGGGGACGCCTGCGTCTCCACGCAGAGAAGAGTTTACATCTCCTGGGTTAGGAGGGAGTGGCTCTCTTGGCCAGCAGACTCGGAGGAGGAGACAGGAGACAATTATGGCTGTTTTGAATTCTTATAAGCGTGTGGTCTAATAACTTTATCTATCAGCATGGCTTTAATTAAAATACTAATATTTATATTTATAGCAGCCTTTATTATTTTTCATATTTATAAGTGGTAATGGCCACAGGTGCATTTGAGGGCGGTGAATAACTGTAAGGGGGCAGTGACAGTATGTGACAGGGGGCGCTAAGTAATATTTTTTTCTGGAAAGGGGCCAGTAGGCCAAAAAAGTTTGGGAACCATTGATGTAAGGGATGGTGATGTAATTTCCCACATCCAGAATAGTCACAGTGGAATCACAAAGTGTAAACAAAGGGTTTAAGAGTAAAAGATCCATCTATGCCCTGAACCCTTTAGGATATTCAAATACTTCAGTCAAGAAGTAAATAATGCAGTTGGCAAACAAATTAGGCATTTCTCTGGGGACTTGAAGTAGCTAAGCCCTGGATAAATTTCAAGAGTTGGAGGTATGACAAATCAGGAGCTGCTTATAGAGATCCCTGCAGTGGAAAGAGGAGAGAATCTCTCTCCCTTCCACTCCCACCTCCTAGTATAGGTCATGGTGCTTTGAAAGGGAGTTGCTGGACCAGTAGGAGATACTATATCCAGCAGTGAGCAGAGAAAAAACCTCCAGAAAGACATAGATTCAGAGAGACAGTCAATTGAAGGGGGATTCTGCTTCAAAGAGCAAACTGGAACTCTGTGAAGAGGAGCAGATTGGAAACTCCACTGAACAATTTGCCTAGCAAAGATACTGCATCCAAGAGGAGCTATGTGAGGACTCTATGAAGACCTTGTGCAAAGGGAAAGGCTTTTCCTCATGAAGACCTCACATGAAGAGGTGATCCTATAGGGAGAGGGCAGTTTCAGGCAATGATATGAAGACTTCCCCCAGAGGAAGGAGCAGATGAGAACAGTTTGCTCCAGTGGCCATGAAGGTGGCTGAAGCAGGTGCTTTATAGCACTGAGAGGCTTGGTTAAACATGGAGGAAACCAAGGTCAGCCACTGCATCCCAACTGATGACAGTTGTCTTGACTTCTTCCTTGCCACTGGATTTCAATGACTGGAAGAGAGAGTAAGGTCAATGACTTTGTGAAACTATTCTTCACTGAAAATCAATTTAAGCTGGAGTCAAAAGACATGATCAGTGATGTCATTTTAGTACTCTTTGAGTAGCAAGGACAATACCAAAACAACTTCACATGAGTGCCTCACCATCACCATACTTCAGAGTATACTCTAAGTTTAGGGAGGTAATCTTTTTGTACCTACTAGTTAATTGTATCCATTGGTTCATTGTATGTATCATTGTTATCATATCATTGGTTAATATGAAGCACACTGGAGAGGACTGGAAAGCTATAGTGGTTAGGAGTATAGCCCCATTGCATTCACCCTAGAATCCTTTGGGGATTCGATCTACTGTAATTTAAAAATAAATAGCTGTTCTTATTAGGACCTCAGAACACAAAAGAATGCTAAATTTGGAAACACCCTAACAATCAGGCTTTGGAATCAATAAATAACCATAAGAATAAAAAAAAAGCATATTTGATGAATGATAGTTTTTTTTTTAAACCCTTCTCTTTCATCTTAGAATCAATACTGTGTAGGGCTAGGCAATGGGATTAAGTAACTTGCCCAGAGTCACACAGTTAGGAAGTGTCTGCAGTCAGATTTGAACCTAGGACCTCCCATTTCCAGGCCTAGCTACCAATCCATTGAGTCTCCTAGCTGCTCCCTGAATAGTAGTTTTTGACATAGATATTACCCATTAATTAAACCAACTAATAATCTACAAATAGAAGTTTGAATGCAGGAAAATCCAGTCTTTTTTGATGACCTTTCAGATTCCTGTTAACTCTGATATTCTTTTAATCTAAGCATCTAATTTGGTGATTACTAATTTGTTGATCTGTGTTTCTCTCTTCCTCCTCCCCATCCTATCCTATTTGCCAATTAAGGGAATTTTTAATGGTTCCTTTTTGCTGAACTCATCCCCCTCCAAAAATAGTTTAAAAGGAACTAGCCCTAAAACTGCAATATTAGCACCTCACAGTTGCAGTTTAATCCTTGAACATTGGTCAGGGGCTCTATTATCTCCTTCTTTAGATAGTTGACTTAGCTCCAGTTGTCTATTCATCCCCTGTGAAAACTGCAAGACTCTAAATCTCATTTGATATTCACTGATGCTTCAGACAGATTACAGTTTCAGATGCCAACCTAAAAGAAGAGGCAAGAAAGAATTCTCCCCCAATCGGGTTCAGATCTTACCATCTCTCATCCTTGATTCCACCTTTATAATGGGACAGTTGACTGGAGAGAGGAGCTTGGGTTTTCCAGGGGTTCTTAACCTAGAGACTTTAAACTTATTTTTCCTTCTTTTTTGCTTTCTCCCTTCTCCTCTCTTTTTCTTTGCTCCGGCTTCTTCTTCCCCCCTCCTCTTCTGATAACCTTATTTCTCTATCATTGATTTCCTTTATAATTTATGTATTTTCTTTTTTCTTTTATTCATTTAAAATATTATTCTGAGGGGTTCATAGGCTTCGCCAGAGTGTTAAGAGTCTGTTGTCCCTCAAAAAGGTTAAGAATCCTTAAACTGGAGGGCTGAGTCTCAGAGCAAAGAGACTAAGACATACAGAAACAGCCTTGCCACAATCACATGGGGCTGACATCATCTATGAATGTTTCTGCTCAGCATTGGTGGGAAAACTTGCTCTTTGGTTGATTTCTTTAAACAGAGCTGTGGTTGACTCATTGAAAGCAAGAGGGGACATCTGGTGGCAAGTTTTGGAGATGGCTCTGGAAAAGCAATGGGAGACTTTATAGAGTTCCTGAAGCCATTAGCCTCGTAAACGGATTCAACTTTGCCAGGATTGACCTCTGGAATTTCCACTAATGTGCCTCACTTCTCCATATCAGTATTCCTGAACTCCTGCATTCTAAGTTTCCTTAGTTACAAAAAGTTAGATTAGTGGAAAGGCCAGATGACTGCTATAAAGCTGTTGTAAACTGAAGAGACCATGAAAAAAGATGACCTGGTAGGACACTTCTGGTGCCTCGAATTCCCACCTCTTTAAAATCAGACACTTCTGTCACATAGGTATCCTAACAGCTTTGTTCTCAAAATAGATGGGAGGATCTGAGTATTAGACTTCTGAATGAGGAATCCCCTCAGTAGGATAGGAAAAATCATAATTCTATGTTCTGAGTTCCAAGAGATCAACTGGGCCTTAAAGAAGCTTAGAATGTTTCAGCTTTGAAAGTTCTGATATGGGTTAGATAATTAACCATATTTAGACATATTTATAAGGATGTCTATCATGTTTTCTTACATATATTCTGGAACATATGGACAATTCACATGTTAATACATAAAAATGATAAATAATGATCATTTGTAAATTTCATATGGCTATACTGGGAGAGGACTTGAATGGATACTGGGAGGAACTTTGGAGGATCTCACTCCGAAAGAGATCTTATAGGCTTTATATTGATTATGTGTTTCAGTTGTGTCCAATTCTTTATGACATCATTTGGGGTTTTCTTGACAAAAATAGTGGAGAGGTTTGTCATTTCCTTCTCTAGCTCATTTTACAGATGAGGAAACTAAAGCAAACAGGGTTAAATGACTTGCGCAGGATCACAGAGCTAGTAAGTGTCTGATACCAGATTTGGACTCAGGAAGAGTCTTCAGGTCTTATAGAGGTCTATTAATCTGAAATTGAAATGGATGTTCAGGCCATATAGTCTGGGGAATCTAAACTTCTTGATCAGGATCTTTGAGCTCCACATAGGAGAGGTTCTTGTTCTAACTTTCTCCAATCACAGCTTTCAGCAAAGAAAGCTCCCTGGAGATGATCAGACTGAGACTAATACCTGCAGTTTGGTTACAGGGAAGTTCAGCAATTTTCACATTGGTATTTTCACAGGTCAAATCAGGCACTGAATGCAGCATTCATTCTTTAAGTGAGGTCCAGTGGAATCTTTGATAAGGAGGATAAAAGAGGTGATTGTATCTTGGAAATAGAATTCTCCTGATCCTTCCTTCCAGCACCCCGCTCCGCCCCCCTTTCTGAGAAAAGGAAGGAGTTGAAACTCCGTTTAGCTCAATTCTAATATAGCATTAGTTCAAAGTCTCACTGGCCTAGCATTCCTGGACCCTTGCTCCCCAGAACTTTATTACTAGGCTGATTGGATTCCTAGATTCCCATATACCTGGGAAGGAAGAAGAGAGGGCTAGAACTGATTTATAATCCATGTACCAAATACCTCCATAGGAATCTGCTAAGCAATGCAGTTATTTTAAAAATAACATCTTGCTGAAAATACCCCCTGATGTTTTTATCAGTGCTATTGTTTTTCACTCATGTAGATTAGTAGCCTTAAAGTAACCTCACAGGGAATTTATTTGAGTAGTAAACCCCCTAAAGTATTCATATCTCAAGTTGGCTTAAAATAAAGCATAAAGGGTTCTAAATCACTTTTGATTATAGAAATGCAAATTAAAATAATTCTGAGGTACCACCTCACACCTATCAGATTGGACGATATGACAGTAAAGGAAAATGATAAATAATGGAAGGGATGTGGCAAAATTGGGACACCAATGCATTGTTGATGGAGTTGTGAACTGATCCAACCATCCTGGAGGGCAATTTGGAACTAGACCCAAAGGAATATAAAACTGTGATATAAATCTATAAAAAGAGGTTTTAAAAATGGGGGTGGGAGAACCTACTTGTATAAAAAAATTTTAGCTGCTCTTTTTGTGGTGGCAAAGAATGGGAAATTGAGGGGTTGTCCATCAATTGGGGAATGGCTGAGCAAATTGTAGTATATGTTGGTGATGAAATATTATTGCACTATAAGAAATAATGAGCGGGATGATTTCAGAAGAAGCTGCAAAGACCTGCATGAACTGAGGCAGAGTGAAATAAGCAGAACTAGGAGAACATTGTACACACTAACAGCAATATTCTATGATGATCGACTGTGAAAGACTTAGCTACTCTCAGCAATACAATGATCCAGGACAATTCTGAAGGGCTTAACAAAGAATGCTATCCACCTCTAGGGAAAGAACTGTGGAAATCAGAATACAGAATGAAGCACACTATTTTTCACTTTAGGTTGTACTTTTATTTTGGGGTTTTGATTTGTATAATTAGAATTTGCTCCCCATGGACTCTTTCCCAGCATCCCATTTGCGTATCTCCATTAGATAAGTAACGTAGCTCCACCCGTTCTCTCTGTTCCTTGGAAGGTGGCTGTGGTGTTTGGGTGAGTGCCAGGCAGGAAAGTTTTACTCATGTGGCTTTACTCTGCCTTTTACTTTTGTTCTTTTATTTCTTCTACTTCAAATGATTACTAATAAATCTTATAAAATATAATATTTGGAGTTATTGGATATTAATTTAAATTTAACAGATTTTATATGAGTATTCTTTTACACAATGGCCAATATGGAAGTAAGTTTTATATAATAACACATGTAAAACCCAGATCAAATTGCTTGCCATCTCTGGGAAGGGGGAGGAAATGGAGAGAGATCTTATAATTTCAAAAAACATATGTTGAAAAACATTATTACATGTAATTAGAAAAATAAAATATATATGAATACTAAATCTGGTTTTGTTATTTTAAAAAAGAAAGTGCAGGGAAATGAGTAGATTCCCAAGCTTTAGGAAGAGTTTCCATAGAATGAAAAAAGGAAGCATTTATAAAGTACTTACTATGTTCACTACGCTGTGATAAGTGCTATACATACAGATAGAAAAGTTAGACAGTCCCTGCTCTGAAAGAGCTCATATTGTAATGGTAGAGATAATACATAGAACATTTCAGCTGCAAGTCAGATGGAAGGTCCTATGGACTCTTAGATTCAACAGTAAAGCAGATGTTAGTGCATTTTTCTTCAATATAATCTCCACTGATAAAATCATATCAATTTCTGATGTTGAACCATTTGACATCATTGAGTCTAAGGATTTTGGTGACAAGAATTTTCTTTTCTGATTCTTTGGTAGATATGTGTATAGCACCTGCAGGAGCAACTGCCAGGCTGCATTTCCCATAGGAATTGCTTCCTAGGATGACGGCTAAGGGCATTTCAACCAAAATCTTGGGTTCGGGATCCTAGGTTGTCTCCATCAGGGTGGGCAAGGTGATGATAACTTGACATGCCTGATACATGCTGTGTAATTAGAATTTTGTACCCCAGGACTCCATTTCCCAGAATTCCACTTCTGTCCTCATGTTCCGTCCTTACATTTTGGAGATAAAGTTTCTGTAACCCTGCCCTTGCTCTCTCTTCTCCTGCTAACGCGGTAGGGAAAAGTTCTCTTTACTCAGGCTTTTACTTTTGTTCTTTCTATTTTTTTTCTACTTAAAGTGATTACTAATACATTTAATAAAATATGATATTTGGAGTTATTGGATATTAATTTAAATCTTACAATGCTCCTCCTGTCTCTCTCTCTCTCAGGGTACTTTAGTTAGGCTGGCCTGCTTGGTCTGAGTGAAGTAGTTAGTTGGGATGCTGGGTGACTGTCTTCAAGAGTTGTTTCTTGAATGGAATATGAGGATAACTGTAAGGACTGATTTAGAAGGAGGACAGGTGGTCTGAGAGGTGCTTCTACTCCAAGACCTCTTTGACTTATTGGTCAGCAGCCTTTCCCCTTCATTCATATACTTAGGCCTGCATATAGGGTAGGCCAGATGTGAGAGTACACACACCACAGGGAAAGCATTATGTTTGGCCTATCTACTGAGGAGAGTTGGGGATTTTCTTGATCTAGGGTGCACATTTGGCTTATGAACATTTTCCTCATATATGAGACAAAAGAAGCCATGTCGTTTTGTTCATTAGGCCATTTTACTACATTCTTGAAACTTCAACAAAAATGGAGCTACTTGGAATGTTGGTCAGCAAGAGTTTAGCACTGTCAATACCTCTTCTCTTTTGCATAGGTAATAGAGGTTCAATACATGCCTAGTTCATCTCAGATGGAAACTATTTGAGCAAGGTCAAGGGCTCTTCCTGCATTTGCCTCTGAGAGGGAAGGACTTTTTCAAGCCTAAGGATGACTTTGCTATCCCTGTTTGTTTTCTTTAGGGCCTGAAATATAAGCCTTGGGCTTTGGCTTTTCCTTTACCTTTTTCTGTTCTAGGTATAGGGAATGGAGTCTCTAAAACAGTAGCTTAAGCCACAGGTATATGGGAATCCAAGAATCAAACCAGATGTTGTAGCCAGCCTAGTAGTAAAAAACTGGGGAGCAACTAATGCTACTTCTTCCCTTTCCCAGAGAAGGATGTTATAAACAAAAAGGGTCCTAGGGAGATATAGATGTACAATAATGTTGATGTACCCCTTTCTCTCTCACAGTTGCCCAAGAAGGACCCTCAAGAGATTAGATAAATGGGTAACCTTTCCAGGTCCAACCTGGGGTTGGATATATTATTATTGAGCTGTTGATTTGCCTTGGATGACATTTGGTATCTGACTGCGTTTGACTCCCTCCCCAAGGGTCATGATATAAGGACCACTCAGGAAGGTACTTGTTAAACTCTCTTTATCTATAATCAGGGAAAGGATAAACAGGACAAGGATTGAGGATTGGAGACCCTATCAATCTATTATCTATAGACTAGTCAACAATCAGGACTGGAGGCTACTGATCAGGTAGAAGCTGGAGATTTACTCTCTCCACTACCTCTGGCCCAGCCTGGCCACAGCCAAGCCAGAGAATAGGGAATGCTATTGATGCAGCTGTGTTGGTGATCTTATTCTCTCAGCTTTCTCACTACCAGTGTTGGTGATGCACTAGCTCTCACAGTCTTTCAGGAAATAGCTTCAGATTCTTCTTACCCTCTTCTTCATAGACCTCCCTGCCTCCGTTCACCACCCACTCAGAGATTTCCTAGTCCAGAGACCTCCAGAGCCCTAGAGATACCTCGTCCAAGTGTCTGTCAGGGGTATTTATACTGCGGGGCCAACTGACGTTTGCCCCTGGCTCACGGCATCTGGGAACATTCTGTGTCTTCCAACTGCCTTCCCCGTCATCCAAGGTGGCACCCATCACTTTCCAGCACAATTATCCCAAGGTACTGGAAAATATTTGTTTTATTCATGCCATATCTTTAAAGTAACTAGTAGTAACAGCTACCATTTATGTAGTCCTTTTGGGTTTGTTGTTTGTCCTGGGTTTCAAAAAAAACTAATGATATCACTAGAGTGATGTCTTGACTTTCCTGTGAATTGGATTTAAGTAAGGCAGAATTGTACAAAGTTGTCAGCCTCTTTTTCTCATCTAGAGTCATCAAAATCCAGCGGCAAGACAAAAATCAGGATGACTGAATATGACTGGGATGCAATGTATGACCTTGAGTTCTTTGATGTCTGATCAAGCTCTAAGTGCTCTACAGTGCCTGCTTCAGCTACCTTCATGGCCTTTGGAACAAATTGTTCTCTTTTACCCATTCTACCATGGGGTATCTTCACATGCTTGGGGTAGCCATGCCTCCTAACTCATCACTGGATTTGAGGCCTGTGTAAATGGAATTAACTCTAGTCATTCATAGTCAAAAATCTACTCATCCTAGCCATAGAAATGATGTAATTCCTCACCTTCCTTAGTGGGGAGGGGAGACAAGTTACCCACATGTGACAATAAGTAACAAATCAAGAACAAGGGACTGCCCTTTGGGCAGTCCAAATCAATGTAGAGACTGCCATTTGTCCACTTGAATTAGAGGTGGACCCACGGGAAGTGACGAAAGACACTATCTATTTAAGTAAGTTGGTTACTTCCTGTGGAGGCAGTTCCCACTCTGAACTTGGTGCTGAAAGACCTCTCCTGAGACCACAGAACGCTTACACTCTATTGTCACGTGGGTAAGTTAGGTTGACTTCCTTGGCCTACCTAGGCTGCTTCCAAACTCTGCCTTAAGCAGGCACCAGCCTATCTGGTTGCTGGGCCTTGTGGCTTGCAGCTTCATTTATTTAGCCTTTTAACCTTCTCTCTCATCCAGGCCTGACCAGGCCTGGACTAGCCTCTCCCTTTCTCTTTATTCCTATACTTTTACCTTCCTAGTTGTAAATAAACTTGCCTCAACCCGATGCTGACTTGGGTCTGATTTAATTACGGAATCAATCTGAACTGTTGATTCCTGGCGGCCACATTTTAAATATATATCTATAAAATACCTAAATTTCCCTCTTACAGGCCTATTGATTACCTGAGATGGTTTTCTGGGATGTGACCACTGCAAGAAGAAGCTATGGCTTCTTGGAGCCATAGGACACCAAAGGTGGATGAGGAGCTCTGAAATGGGTTCGGCAAACTTTAACACCAGAAGTGCTAGTCTTGGATGAACACCCCATATGACAGTGATGGTTAACCTATGGCATGTGTGCCAAAGATGGCATGCAGAGCCCTCTATGTGGGCACATGAGCTACCCTCTTCCCTCCCCCCACCAGTTTGTTACTAGAAAGGCAGAGAGCCTCAGGTAGAGCTGCTCTCTTCTCTCCACCATGCCTGACAACATTTTTGCACATCACCCGCCCCTCTGCCAAGCAATCCAATGGGAGTTCACTGGGGGTGAGATGAGCAGCTCACAGGTGGTAGAGCTGGAGGAGAGCAGAGTGCTTGAGCTTGGGCCACTCCCCTCCCCCTCTCTACACTCACTGAGGGCATTCCTCACTTCATCCACCCCTATGCCCAGCAGCCCAATGGGATTACTTTCTCCCCTCCCCTGTCTGGGGTAAAGTGGGGGAATGGCACTTAGTCTCTGGTGGGGGGCTGGCACAGTACTCAGTCTAGGGGGTGGAGGCAGGGCCTGGAACTCCATCTCTAAAAGGTTTGCCATCACTGCCATATACCTAAACAAAACACTTCAAATGCAACAACACTGAGGTAGATAGCAAAGATATTTTTTCCATTTAAAAAATGAGAAGGGGCAGCTGGGTAGCTCAGTGGATTGAGAGCCAGGCCTAGAGACAGGAGGTCCTAGATTCAAATCCGGCCTCAGACACTTCCTAGCTGTGTGACCCTGGGCAAGTCACTTGACCCCCATTGCCTACCCTTACCACTCTTCCACCTATAAGTCAATACACAGAAGTTAAGGGTTTAATATAAAAAATAAAAAAAAAATGAGAAAAGTGAGATAAAGAAAAGTCAAATGCGATAATTCCAACAGACTCATAATGAAAAATCCTATCAACCTCCAGAGAAAGAGCTGATAAACTCTGAATGCACATTAAAACACATTTATTTTTTACTTTATATTTCCTTTTTTCTGCAGTATGATTAATATGGAAATATGTTTTGCAGACTTCACATTCTAAATAGATAAATGGAAAGAATCTGGAACTCAAATTTTTTTTAAAAGAATCAAAATAATAAAATAAAAACAAAAAAGACCATATAGCTGGCTATCTTTAAATAAGTGTGCTCACAGCTCTTTTTAAACTGTCATAAATTTTCTTTTAAAAATTTTCATTAATATTTTGTTCTTCACAACACATTTATTACCAAAAATACCTTTAAATTATTCCTATCCAGAAAGCCCTCCTTTGTGTGAGTCCTTCCACCCCAGCTTAATATTTTTACTACCATGGGAATATGAGGGAGGAAGTGACTATTTTAGCCAAACAGACTTGTAATATCTGTCCCAAAGTCTATTGGTATGGGACCCTCTTTATTGATAGAGATGAATATCCTGCCTCACCTTATCCTACCCTACCCTGTCCTTTGTGAAGGTCAGGGTGGAGTAAAGAAGAGGTGAGAGAGCTCTAGTTTTTGAGAGTCCCTGCTCCATTGAACAATTAAAAAATGAAACCTTCCTAACAAATATAATCAAGCACCACGAATTTCCACATGTATTTTAGCTTCAAGAGAGGATAGGAGATGCCAATCCTCCTTCAAGGTTGCTGAATGAAAAGACCTTAAGAAAACATGCATGGAGCTAGTAGTATCCATCATATCTCTACCCCTAACTTTCTACACTAAAGACTGAGGAATTCTCCTTCAGTAAGATCCCTTTGGTATATATGCTCATATATATACCTTCTCTGATTTCTATTTTCCTGTGATTTTGGACAAATGGGTTTTATTTATTATTCATTGTGTTCAATATGAAACTGATATTTGGTGGGAAAGGGGTCAAGCCTTGGTTATAGAGCTTTGGGATCCTCTTTCCCCTAAAAAAAAATGACAAAATGATCAAAAGTTAGCTTAAATGTGTTTATAGCCCCTAAATGAAAAATATTTAAAAGAGCAGATATAATTCTAGCCTAATATCCTTTCTCTTTCTGAAGAGGTCTCTGCTCCCAAACTCCTGTTTCCCTTCTTACTAGGAATGAAAATCTCCCTTGAGGAAGGGTGGAAGGAGAAAAGACTAGAGATGTTTATTCTGCCTCCCTTTTAGCCATAGAGAAAGACAGCTCTTACTACATGTAGGGTCCCTCTATATACATGAGGTTGACCTCATTCCTGACCCTACAAATATTTTTTACTCAGAGTTCTAAAATACCCATTTTGCTATGACTTAGCAAAATAAAGGAGTCACTGGAATGGTAAGACAGGGTGAGGAAGCACAATAGTCACACTACTTGCCTAACTAGAGACTGCAACTTGAATCCTGCAGGCAAGGAGCTAAGTAAATAAATAGTATTATATTCATTTAAAAATATTAGACTATCCATTATTAACACTATTATTTAATATTGTACAAGAAATGTTAACTTTAACAATACGAGAAGAAAATGAAATTGAAGGAAGACAGACAATGAAGAAACTATCACTCTTTGCAAATGACATGATGGTATATTTGGAGAACCCTAGAGAATCAAACTGGTGAAATTAATATCTTTAACAAAGTTGCAGGACACAAATCTACATAAAAATCAGCATTTCTCTATATTACCAAGAAAGTCCAGCACATGAGATAGAATGAGAAATTCCATTTAAAATAACTCTATAATCTATTTGCCAAGACAAACACAGGCGATTGAACATGATTACAAAACACTTCACACAAGTCAGATCTAAACAACTGGAAAAATCTTAGTTGCTCATGGTTAGTGTAATAGGAAAAAATCAGATATTATATAGATATATATTTTAAGGTGTGGTCGCCAGGAATCAATAATTCAGATTGATTCCATAATTAAAATAGACCCAAGTCAGGATTGATTTTATGGTAGTTTATTTACAATTAGGAAGGTAGAAGGTAGGGAAATAGAGAGAGAGAGAGAAAGAGAGAGAGAGGCTGGTTCAGGCCGGCAGAGGCCCAGACGGAGAGTGTAACAGGGGACTTGGAAAGATGTAATATGGGGATTAGGAGAGTGTAATATGGGATTAGGTAGAATGTAATAAGGAAATTGGAAGGATATAATAGGGAGGATATAATAGGAGGCTGAAGCTAGGGTAATAACTGGTAGGATCAGGGAATAAGTCAAGGCAAGGGACCCAAGGCTGGAGGTAATCAAGGGAATAGGTAGTAGGGAAGGTAGTAGGGAAGTTAAGGCAATATATTGGATGAGGAAAGTTCAATGATGAAGGATGGTAGTTGAGGTGGTAGGAGAAATAAGGGAATGTCTGAGTTTAGGGAGTATAACACTGAGGTAACAAAGGTTGCCAGGGAGAGGATGAATTAATCTAAGAAGGCAAACAGCAGCAGGGAAATAGACTGATCCCTTCAAGTAAAGGACACTATACAGCCAAGTTAGAATCAGCCAAGACAGATTGAAATTGACTCCAGGCTTTAGTCAGTTTCACAGGAAGGGACTTGTATTGAAGTTACACTTCCTTCAAAATGGATACCCTCAGCTTCCCTCAAACCCAGAGAGTATGTTGTTTCTCTTCCTCTTCCTCCCTCTCTTACTAATTAACTAATGAAGTAGCCAAAAGTTCTTGTTTAAACACAAAGGGGTTTATTGTCTTCTAGGATAGATTGACAGGGTAAAGGATCAAGGAAGCCCTAAAAGCCGCTTAGAGAAACCTCAGGTGGGGGAAGGGAAGCAGGAATGTGAGACTGAGAAAGGACCTGCCTTTTCAGCTCTCAAGGTGATTTTGAAATCAAAAGGAATTAGGAAGTTGGATACAAAAACTCAATAGATAACTTGCTGCAAGGGTAGGACTAAACTCTCACAGATTTGAACTAACTCTCTGATTCACTCTCCTATTCACTCTTCTCAGACATTCAGGTAAGGGAAATGAAGGTAGGAAATAAGGTAGGGGAGTAGATTCAAAGGATTTAGCTAAATTAACAAATCTCAAAAAACTGCAAATCTAAGCTAGGTTTCAATCTCAAGAAGGAGCTCAGCTGGACCCTGGTTCCCTCCATGAGTTCCCAGGTCCAACTGAAACTCTTCCAAGATTCTAAAACCTCTTAACTGACATAAGAACTTCTGCAAAAGCAGTTATGCCCCCTCTCTACACCACAAGAGAGGGTTAAAAGGCTAATTAAACTAGGCTACAAGCCATAAGGCCTTAGCAATTAGAGAAGCAAGAAACCTACTTGAGGTAGAGAGTCTGGAAACGCCAAGGTAGGCCCAAGGAAGTCAGCCTAACTTACCCACGTGACAATTCAGAGGGGAAGCTACTTGAGGTCTCAGCTGAGATCCTTCAGCACCAAGTTCAAAGCCCAAACTCCCTCAACAGGAAATTACCATCATACTTTAAGAGATAGTGTCTTTTGTCACTTCCTGGGGGTCCACCTCTAATTCAAGTGGACAAATGGCAGCCTCGACACTGTTTTGGACTGCCCAAAGGGCAGTCCCTTGTTCTTGATGTGTTACTTATTGTCACATGTGGGTAACTAATCTCCCCTCCCCACTAAGGGAGGTGGGGATGACATTATCTCTGGTGGCTAGAGTTTTAACTATGAATGGGCTTGAGCTAATTCCATTTATACATTAGGAAGAGCTAGTATAATAAAAATGACAATTCTATCTAAATTAATTTACTTGCTCAGTGCCATACCAATCAAACCACCAAAAATTATTTTATAGAACTAAAAAAAATAATGACAAAATTTTCATCTGGACATGAACAAAAGGTCAAGAATATCAAGGGAATTAATGAAAAAATTGTCAAGGAAGGTGGTCTAGCATACTATAAAGCAGTAATCCTCAAAACAATCTGGTATTGGCTAAGAAATAGAATGGCAGATCAATGGAATAGATTAGATACACAACATACTGAAATAAATGACCATAGCCATCTAGTGTTTGATAAACCCAAAGATCCTAGCTTTTGGGATAAAAATTCGCTACTTAACAAAAACTTCTGGGAAAACTGGAAAACAGTGAGAAACCAATTTCTTATACTCTATACGGTAGAAAATATAGATAAATAAAGGTAATGGAGACAATGGGGACACCAGGGATATTATAATAAAACTAAGTAATTGTGGGTACACACACTGGGGTTAAGAGAGACTGGACCAGGATGGAAAGACCAGAGTTTACTGGATTCACACAGGAATGTCAGTTAGTCTTAACTGTCACTCAGCTTCCCCTAGGCCAGAGTCTAGAAACAAGCAGGCAAGGTAAGAGGGATTAACTGGTTTTAATTATGTACAACTAAAAAGTGGGATAGGGATGTCTACTCTAAAACCTTACATCTTAATGACAAAACCCACAGGGCAAAGGGAGGACTTATTCTACTCTTATCTAAGTGATCTAACTGGCAGAGCCTAAGGAGCAGTGGAGTCTCTAGAAGGCTGAATCAATCCTGGTGCCAGCCAGTCTTGAAACAGCACAGCTATGGATCAGAGGGGTGTCTTTGAGGGTTCTCACAGCTTTCCAAAGAGGTTCACAGGATGCCAAAATCCTAGGTGGTCCAAGATATCCAAGAAGAAAGAGTGTGCTTGAGAAACTGTCCACCAGGTCCCAAACTTCTCCTCTTCTTGGTGCAGCTCTGTTGTTGCTGGAAATCCACCTCCACTCAGGATCCCAAGGAAATCAGGAAGCAGGATCTGAAATCTCCCTGGGCTGGCAACAGTTTGCCCACCACTAATGGAGTCCTCTCTCAGGGCACACACACACTTCCTCCTCCTTCATTCTATCCTAGAATGCTCCAGCTCCAGCCTGCTAGATGAACCTTAATTCTTAATCAATAACTAATCTAATCTTCCTCACAACAATACCAAGATAAGGTCAAGATGGATATATGATTTAGACATAAAGGGTAATACCATAAGCAAGTATGGGGAGCACAGAATAGTATACTTGTCAGATGGAGAAGGGAAGAATTTATGACCAAACAAGAGATAGAAAACATTACAATATATAAAATGAGTAATTTTGATTATATTACATTAAAAAGGTTTTGTACAAACAAAACTAATGCAACCAAGATTAGAAGGGAAACAACAAATTGGGGAAAACACTTTTATAGCAAATTTCTCTGATAGAGATCTCATTTTTCAAATATATAGAAAACTGAGTAAAATGTATAAGAACGCAAGTCATTCCTCAATTGACAAATGGTCAAAGCTATCGATAATCATATGAAAAAAATCTTCTAAATCTCTCTTGATTAGAAAAATGCAAATTAAAATAATTCTGAATTACCACCTTACACCTATCAGATTGGACAAAATGAAAGTAAAGGGGATATGGCAAAATTGAGACACTAAGGCATTGTCGATGAAATTGTGAATTGATCCAACTATTCTGGAGGGCAATTTGGAACTAGGACCAAAGGAATATAAAACTGTACATACCCTTTGATCCTGTAATACCTCTACTAGGTATATACCGCAAAGATTCTAAAAAGGGAGGAGGGAAGCCTACTTGTACAAAAATATTTATAGCTGCTCTTTTTGTGGTGGCAAAGAATTGGAAATTGAAGAGTTGTCCATCAACTGGGGAATAGATGAACAAATATGTTGGTGATGGAATACTATTGTGCTATAAGAAATGATGAGCAAGGTGATTTCAAAAGCTGCAAAGACCTGCAAGAACTGATGCAGAGTGAAATAAGCAGAACTAGGAGAACATTGTATACACTAACAGCAATATTCTATGATGATCATCTGTGAAAGACTTAGCTACTCTCAACAATACAATGATCCAGGACAGTTCTGAAGGACTTATGACAAAGAATGCTTTCCACCTCTAGGGAAAGAACTGTGAAAGTCAGAATACAGATCAAAGCATACTATTTTCCACTTTAGTTTATTTGTGTTTTTATTTTGGGGTTTTGATCTTATGTGAGTATTCTCTTATACCAATATGGAAGTAAGTTTTGAATTATAATACATGTAAAACCCAGATCAAATTGCATGCCATCTCTGGGAGAGGAAAGGGAAGGGAGAGATGGAGACAATCTGGATCTTATAATTTCAGAAAACATATGTTGAAAATCATTATTACATGTAATTAGGAAAATAAAATATTAAAAAATAAAACAAAACATTAGGCTAAGAAGGGATACATAAGTTTCACCAGATTGCCAAAGAAGTCCATGACACACAAAAAAACCATTAAGAGCCACTTTCCCAGGCACAAAATTAGAGAGATCAATGAGGTAAAAGCAAGCCAAGGAGCTGAATGGAGAACTGGCATCATGGCTTCCTGGCTTTTAAATTGCCAATTAGCTGGGGAATTTTAGAGGGGATTTCCAATATTAACCCAGAATCATCAAACCTCACAAGAAAGAGTTTAGTTTCATATTACATGTGTAGTTTATTATATTCAAGCATTCACCTAACGTCTCTACATTCAATCAATTAAATGTTTATTAGGTACTAACTATATTCCAGGCACTGTGCTAAGCCCTTGCAGACCCAAAGACAAAGCAAAATGTCCCTGACCTCCAGAAGCTTACATTTCAATGACGTGACATGTTCATATGCAGATATATATGATGTAGGCTAAGAGTCTAAGTGGGGTGCATAAGAACCCCAAGAAGGCAAGGGCAGTTGAGGAAGGTTGGAACCAGGATATAAAAGGGGGAACCCCCAAACAGAGTTCACTCTGGGTTTGGGGAGCTGGGAGGAAAGAGGGTGGTGGAAACCAGTCACTCTTTAGCCTAATAAACCTCTGACCAGAAGAGCCTTGTGCTTTCAACCTTGTAGCCATTTGTGGTATCCTGTCCTCACTGAACCTGATTACTACTGCTGCTGAAAGATCTTATAGGCAGTTAGTTGATTCAGATCACCAAACTCTGATGACCTTTAGTCAACATCATCAATAATCCATCTAGAGTTTATTCAGTTACTTTATTTAGCTAAGAATAGTAGCTTTAGTGTAGGAAGGGAAAGAAGATCTCAGCCCTGTCTGGGTGAAGCCAGCCACTTGTCACAACTGATTATCAGAAGAGATTTCCCAATCCCTCTCATCTTCAAACTTCCCTTTCCCTTTGATCCCTCTTGTTATTAAAAGTAATAATATAACAAAGCCAGATAGCATTTGAATCCTTTAGCTGAGAAAATCATAGCTAATTGATTTACCTTGAGACATCCTCAATTACTGAATGTAGAACTGACAGTTGGGATTTCAAGGAGACAGCTGAAAGGGGCCATTCAAATTATATCAATAATCCTGAGCTGTGGACTTCATATTTTATCTAGAAACATCTTTTCCTGTGGAAATATACTTCCTCATAACCATTCCAGCTTGTAGAGGGAGTTTTACTCAGACCTCATAGGGAAGTCTCTGGCCCATTTACTTCAAGTAATTTCAACAGGCACTATATTTGACTGTTCTTCCACCCATCCCCCTCTTGAGGCTCCATGCCTTGCAGCCTGCCTGCTTGATTCTTACAATGACACATACAAAATAGACACCAAGTAACTTTAAAGGGGGAAGATTCTAGTATCTGAGAGGAACACAGTGATGGTGGTGGCAGAAGAGGCATCTTGCTGACAGTGGTCATTGAGCTAAGTAACACTTAGCTTCTTCTTACTTCTGAGGTAAGGTCTTTCAAGCATGGGAGCCAGTTAGTACAAAGGCATGAGATGGGAGATAGAAATGACAAGATTTTTTTGTCTTTCAATCTCTAGAGCCAGGTATAGTGTCTTGAATAGTGCTCAACATAGTAGAATCTTTAATAAATATTCTTTAAATTGAATGGCCCATATTTAAGACAGTAAACTCAGGTGATCAAATCTAATATATTCCTAGCACTATGGAGAATAGCCCCTCCTAGGCTAGAAATTTGGTATTGTTTTTCTGTTGAGGTCCTCCCATTGGAGAACTAACTCTCCCCTCATTCCTAAGGGAGAGAGAGGAGATATAGCCAGAAGCAACCAGAGGATTTTCATACCCCAGCTTCTAGTGGCTTGAGTGAAAACAGACACGAAGAGGTGGCTGGGATCACTTAAAAATAAAAGCATCCACTAGGGTGGGAAGCAGCTTTGCTCAAGACTAAGAATAGAGGAGTAAAAGACTGGGATTACAGAAGCCATGGAAACAGGAGTAAAGCTTCAGGAATGATGTCACAAATGTTGGATTCTGGGACCAAGAGGAATGCCTAGGCGGATCTTGGTTTTGCTGAACTTACCCAGAGGAACAGCCAAGATGATGATTCTATTTCCCCTTCTCTCTTTCCCTTCCCAAAGCTTAACTATTTAATATAGTTTTCTTTAAAAGTTAATATTAAAATAAATCTGTGGTTACCCATTGCATTGCTGATTTGTATGTTTTAATGCTAAAAGACAGCTGAGGGAGAAGTAATGGTTGGTGAACCATAGAGTGAAAGAGATCTAATTACTGCTGGGATTGATTCACATTTGTATAGCTTTCCCAAAGCAAGGAAAAATATTGTCTTAGACATAAAATGAACCTAGCAGTTTCTGGGTAGGAAGAAGGTTGTGAGCAAGTTGGGAGTTGGTATAAATTGGTATTAGCTTTGGGAAGCTTTTCTTCTCATTGTTTCTACCCAAAGTTGGTTTGAAAAGAAAGCCAAGCCATACCTGAGGGTGAAGTCAAATGAGTGGGCTAGAAAGTCATAACCACAGATGGACTAGGAAAGAGTGGCATCTGTGTTATTGAAAATTTGGGGCCTTTGAACTACATTTCCCAAGAGCCCACTGGCTTCCTATCATTATGCGCTGACTAGACAGGGGGATAAAATTGAAGGGTCTGGTGTTGCTAGGTCTTTTTTCCTTCCTATGGCAGCTTGGAGCTGGGAATGTGGGCTGTTTAAACAGGTAGATTAGCCATGGCACATGGGTTTTATTTTGTTACTTATTTATTCCTTTACTTCTAGTGATTACTAATAAATCTTATAAAAAACACAGTATTTTTAAAAATATTATTTTATATTCATTTTAATTTTTACACATCCAAGTACCCCCCACTTCCCCACTGCTATATTAGATCATTGCTATATTTGGAAATAAATTAATCAACCTCCTTTAATCCAAAAGTATCCATTCATTTCACTCTGTACTGTAATATGTTTTTCTGGAAAAAGCATTGGACTTAAGTCAGTAGAGGCCTGGGTTCATTTACTAGCTGTAGGACTAATCATTCTTTAAAGAAGTTTTATTGGTGATAAATGTTGGAGGGGATGTGGCAAAACTGGGACATTAATGCATTGTCAGTGGAGCTGTGAACTGATCCAACCATTCTGGAGGGTACTTTGGAACTAGGCCCAAAGGGATATAAAACTGTGCAAATTCTTTGAACCTGTAATACCACCACTGAGTCTATGTCTCAAAGGGATAATAAAAAAGGGGAAAAGATGTACTTGTACAAAAATATAGCAGTTATTTTTGTAGTGGCAAAGAATTGGAAATTGAGGGGATGTTCATTAATTGGGGAATGGCTGAGCAAATTGTGGTACATGTTGGTGATAGAATACTACTGTGCTATCAGAAATGATAAGCAGGATGATTTCCACAAAGATTTTGGAAAGATCTATGTGTAGTAGAGCTAAATAAAAAGAGCCAGGAGAACATTGTACACAGTAACAGCAATATTGTATGATGATCAACTGTGAAAACTTGGTTGTTCTCAGCAATGCAGTGATCTGGGACAATCCTGAAAGACTCATGACAGAGAATGCTATCTACCTCCCGAGAAAGAACTATTGAGTTGGATGGATGTGGATCAAAGCATACTTTCATATCAGAGTATTAACATGTTTTATTTTGGGTTTTTTTTTTCTGAGTGTGCTCTTACAACAATGACCAATATAGAAGTGTGTTTTGCATGATAATGAAAATAAAATTTGAAAAAAGTTCTTATTGGTTTTTTTATATCACCATAATTTCCTTTAGTTATTTCTCCCCTCCCAGAGAGTGATTCGTATAACAAATATCATTTAAAGACCAGAAAAAGGAAAAAATCAGTATAACTAATTAATACATTGAAAAAGTATGAAAATTTGTGCAATGTACACCACTTATGAGCCTCCCACCTCTGCAAAGAGGTAGAGTGGGATTCTTATCTATTTCTTTGTGCTATACTTGTTCTTTATAATTTTGCAAGATTTATTTTTTAATTTTTTGTTGTTCTTTCCATTTACATTGTTGTAGTCATTCTGCCTATTTTTTCTTGCTCATTTATTTCACTCTCCATCAGTTCAAGTAAATCTTTCTATGATTCTCTGTATTTATCACATTAATCATTTCTTATAGTCCAGTAATATTCCATGATACTTATGTGCAACAAATTTGTTTAGCCTCCCCCCCCCCCTTTTTTTAAACCCTTACCTTCTTAGAATCATTACTATGTATTGGTTTCAAGGCAGAAGAGTGGTTAGAGCTAGGCAACGGGGGGTTAAGTGACTTGCTCAAAGTCACACAGCTGGGGTCAAATTTGAACCCAGGACTTCCTGTTTCCAGGCCTAGCTCTCTTTTGTTTAGGGTTTTTTTTTTCATCTGATGGGCATCCACTTTTTTTCTAATTCTTTATCACAAAAAGCACTGCTATAAATATTTTTATGTATGGAGACTTTCTTATCAATAGTCTCCTTTGGAATCTCTGAGTCAAAGGGTGACATTTTAATTACTTTATTTGCATAATTCCAAAATGCTTTCCCAGTGGTTGTGCCAAGTCAAATCACCAACTATGCACTAGTGGGCCATGATCCCTCCAGCATTGATTATTCTTATCTTTTGTTATCTTTTATACTTTGCAGGGTGTGAGATGAAACTTTAGTGTTGTTTTGATTTGCACCTTTCTCATAATTAGTGATTTGGAATGTTCTTAATAGTTTATACTTCTTTTGAGAACTGCTTGTTCACATCTTTTGACTATTTATCAATTGAGGAATAGCTTTTGTGCTCAATTATTTTAACCTCAGTTACCTCATTTATAAAATGGGGCTAATAACATCTGTTGTACCTATCCCAAAGTATTGCCTTTGCGGAACAAGTGAAAATGTACTTTGCAAATCTTAAAAGTTCTACATGTCAGCTATCATTATTATGCTCTTTTTTTTTCATTCTTGCAACTCAGTATTTTTCATATTGTAGACAACAGAGGAAGCAAGTGACTTTGTGGCCCAGATGTACAGCAAAAGACTCTAACACTAAATTCATTTTCCAAACTGTAGGTTCATACCTCTGAGGGACTAAATACTGTTGGACATTTTCAAGTACAACTAACTGCCCCAGCAGTATATCTTTTTTTTAATTAAAAAAAGTTTAAATGAAAGTAAAGAAAGCAACCCTAACAGTGAATTTGCTCCAACCAACAGTGAAGGCTGCACAGGGATTACTTAATATGATATTCACAAAGAAGGTGTATGGGGGTGAGTATTGATGGTGTGGCAGGTGTTTATCAGGACTCCCACCTGTGTAAATGGAATTAGCTCATCCTCATTCATTCTTTAGACTTTAGCCACCAGAAATAATGTCACCCTACCCAATTTAGAATTAAGTGGGGAGGGGGAGATCTGTGACCCACATGTCACTATCGTGACAAATCAAAAACAAGTGACTGCTCCCTGGGCAGCCCAAAACAGTGTTGAGGCTTTTGTCCATGTGAAACTGGAGGTGGACACAGAAAGTGACGAAAGATGCTATCTTTTAAATATGATGATAACTTCCTGTGGAAGATTTTTGGCACTTTGAACTTGGTGTTGAAGGATCTCTGGTGAGACTTCAGACTGCTTCCCCTTGAATTGTCATGTGGGTAAGTTAGGCTGACTCTCTTTCTCTTCCTTTGACATTTCTGGAGGCTCTAGCCTCAAGGAGGCCTTTCTTCTTAGAGGAGGCCTTGTGGCTAGAAGCCTTGTTTAATTAACCTCTGTGCCCCCTCTGCTGGGGCCTCTGCTTGGGGCCAGAGTTTTTCTCTCATTTTCCCTACCTTCAACCTTCCTAAGTGTAAATAAACAACCATAAAAGTCATCCTGACTTGGGTCTCAGTTAGCCCACCCCCACACCCCAGGGAAGACCTATGAGGGAATAAACTCAAAGAGGTTCCCAAACTGGCAAAGCTATTGTGGGAATGTTAAAGGAAGGTGTTGGGGTTCAGTTGTGACCCTAGTGGGTTGGATCCAACCCTCAGAGCCAAGAGCCAAGAGCCAAGCCTCCCCACTCCTTAAGTTCAAGTAGCTTTACCCTTCAAGATGGTGTTTGTTATTAGTTTTCCCCTCAGCCACAAGATCAATCTTCTTCCTCTCAAAGTAACAGCCCCAAGCTACCACTAATAAACTAATTAAGATTTATTATAAGGATAAGGGAATTCAGAATAACAGGGTAAGAGTTATTTGTGGATTTTGAACTGGAATAACTTTTCTATCAACTATGAACCCCACAAGAGAGCAGTTCTGGTTTCTTCTGTAGCTTGGACTCAGAAACTAACTCTCCCTCTCCTCACAATATCCTATCCTAACACTAGCTAACAAACAGGGGAATAACTGAAAGGGGTACAAGATGGATCAAGGAAGGATTCCCCAAGTGCCTGCTTCCACCGGAGTCTGGGCACTATGGCCAATTATGGAGCACAACTCTCGGTTTCTTCTTCATTGGCAATGAAGTCAGTAGAAAAGTTTAGTTGTTGAAATCTCCAGAATGCTCCTGAATTTTGGGTTCAGAAGAGCTAAATTCCTGTCCAGATCCTCCTGGCCACCCACAACCACCAACCCCAAGCCCACCAGAGAGATTTAATGTCTTCTCAGCAATTTTTGGCAGTTGCCTTCTCCTCAGAATCTTCACGGGAAAAACCCCTTCTTCATTTGCCCCTCCCAAATGGAACTTCCTCAGGCTTCCATGGGGTCAGCTTCAATCCACTTCCCAGATGTGATCCTTGATTTACCCCCAATTCCACACTTACAGAGGTCAAATTTTAGTCCATTAATGTTTCATTTTGACATGAGAATGATCTATCAGCCATTTCAGTGTAGGTTCAAGACACAGATGAGTTATGTTGTCACACTGTTTGCTGCACTTTAACGTGAATTTATATAAACAACATAAAATGTGAAGCATTAAACAACCTATATGGAAGTGAGCAGTTCTATAAAATCCATTATATTTCTCATTTATTTTGGTAAAAATAATATAAGACTTCCCCCAAACCTTGTAACTTCTAAAAAATAAAATTGAAATGACTCCAGAATGGTTATGGCTGAGATGAATATGGTGAGCAATCATAGCTTCAGAATTCTTTTGGTGAAGCAAGTCTTCTAGCTCATGGTGGAAAAATACCAGCCTAGATATATGGGCTAACATTTTCAGATATGGCCCGTTGTAGGGATTAAATTTATGGTTGGACTAAATATAAGAGGATGTGGTCGTCGATTTAAAAATTAATACAGCTCAAGTCAAAATGACTTTTTTTTTAAACCCTTAACTTCTGTGTATTGGCTCCTTGGTGGAAGAGTGGTAAGGGTGGGCATTGGGGGACAAGTGACTTGCCCAGGGTCACACAGCTGGGAAGCGTCTGAGGCTGGATTCCAACCTAGGACCTCCCGTCTCTAGGCCTGACTCTCAATCCACTGAGCTACCCAGCTGCCCAAAATGACTTTTTAGCAGCTTTATTTACAAAAAAGAGGGAAAGAGTGAAAATAGAGAAATGTAAAAGGAGGGTAGGGAAGATATCTGCCCTAACACACTAAATATTTGCTTCGGGTCCTAGTTTCACTGCGGCAGGGCTTGTTAACCCCAGCCAGAGGGCCTAGTGATGAATTAAGCAAGTTTCACCCACATGGTCTCCTCTGAGAGGGAGGTCTCTCCAGTGCTAAATCTCTCCAGAAGCCAGGAAAGGAGGGTCAGCTTTTTTACTCACCCAATCTGAAGTCCAAAGGGAGAAGATCCAAGAGCAATCTTACCAGAAGCAGTTCAAGTCACCAGCCCCAGGTCCTTCATGCTGAAGATTCAGGCTGAAGACCGAAGATGAAGACCTCTTGGGCAGGAAGTTCATCATCTTTTATAGTCCCTTTTTTATGTCCCTTCCTCCACTTTACGGGGACAATTGCAGTCTTTAAATTTGCTTAACACTGCCCAGAGGGCAGTCAGTTGCTTCTGGAGGTATATCTCACTTTAGTAAGTGGTTTGTGAACCTCCACAACTTAATGTTAAGTAGGGGTGTCTTTGCTTTTGGTTGATTAAATTTAAAATTAGGCAAGGGGAAAGTCAATCCCATTTTCACACAGTATTGATTCATTTGCTTAACTTCATACCTCCTTACTATAAGGGGGATTCAGGGGGACTCTACGGTGGGATGTCATTGTAAAGCAATGTTAAAAAAGAGCATCAATAAAACATTAAAAGAGTGGTCATCATCATTTGAAAATTTTCAACAATTTCACATTTAACTGTCAAACATTCATTGTCTCTAATTTCAAAAAGTGAAATAATATCCCTAAGTAATAGATAAATATTTGGCAATTTGAAAAAAAATTCACTGCAGCAGCTAAAACTAAAAAAAAAACAAAAGCAATGAAAGACTAGAGAGAGAATATAAATGGCAAAAAATATGAACATAAAATGAAAGCCAAAATCTAGAAATGATGACCCTCTGTATTAATCACTGAGACACACTAATAACGGAGAGAAAACATTCCTATTTGTTATGTGTGGCTGTTCTAACTGCAAACATCATTAAACCCAATAAATTGAAATGACATCTTGAAAATGTACTTATGATATAGGCAAGGTAAGTTAATTTTTCCAGGGAAAAATTTGATGCTTTCAATAAGCAGAAGCATTTTTTAAAAACCCTTAAGTCAGTGACATGAAATGGATTGCTTTTTTCTTATAATGTTGTTTAAACAATTATTAACATGTCAAAAGCCTCACTGAGAAGAAATAGTGCTCCTTGCATACTTATTGGTATGGTCAGGATGATGGTTGGTCAAACAGCTTGACTTATGATAGGAAGGAGAATTGTCTATATTTCTGAAGACCTTGATGATAATTAACTAAAATCCTACTATTTTTATAAGTGTATGAAGCAATCAAAGAAGTGAAAGATGCTTGATTACATATGGTATGCTGAAGAAGAAGACTTGGTATTTTATAAACTTTTTTTATAAACTATTAATGGCAATAGATTAAGGAATTTTAAATATCATTGACAGATCTTTTCATGAAAATGATTATATTGGAGAACTGAATTGTACTTTGCATTAATTGAGCTCAACTCATTTTAGGAAGAAACATGATCTTTAAGAATGTGCTAAAAAGATGGCAACTTGTATAGTTTGGATATTGAATACTTCACAGTTTCTGGACTGAAAAATCAAAGTGAGAGGTTGGATAAATTTTCTAATCAATTTGACAAAAAAATACAAATTGTAAGTAAATGTAATTATAAAAATTACATGTATATACAAGTTGTTTCCTCTTTAATATAAGCTCCTGGAGGGCAGGGACTGTTTCATTTATGTCTTTGTGTCACCAGTGCTTAATGCAAAGCCTAGAACATAGCAGATAGATAGTAAATGCTTATTAATTGAATGATTAATTGAATTGTGGGGATATAAGCATGATCATTTTTTCTTATCCCAAAGTGTTTGGAGGATGTTCTGAAGCAAATTCATTTGATAATAATTTCCTCCTAAAATGTGTGTGATATTTCTGAAACACTGAGTACTCAGGAAAAATGAAACAAAACAGCAATGTTCTAAAATCTGATCCAGAAAGATAAAATTATTGCATTTATGAAAGAGTGGAATTGTGGGTAATAAGTATATAAAAGAGTATTCTTATATATTTTATCACTAAAAATATTTGCCATGAAAGAAGAAAGCAAAGACTTTATTAGTCACTCGTCTGATCTACAAAAGCAATTCTTGTTTTATTAAAGACCTAAATATTACTATTATGAGTATATAAGGATCCTATTTGCCATGGACAATTATGGTAGTTATTTCATCTGAAGAAGAACAGTTAACAGACTTGTTATAGCACCCTGATGTACATCTTTGATTCTAAAAATCTTATTATTTGGCCACAAGTGAATAAAGAATTCTGATTAATCAAAGTGATACAAATTTTAGTACTATTTGTAACTTCTTGCACAAAAAGGGGTTCTTTGCTGAAGTTGAAACTAATAAGTAGCAATGTCATCAATGAAATCAATATTGAGAAACTCTATGATGAAAAACAAGCCCAGTCATCTCATTAGTATTAGTCATGATTATTTTCACTTGTGATAAATTATTTATCAATAAATATATATGTATATTGTTATCTTAAATATTCAAAGTGTATAAAATTATAGTAAAATTCTTAATTTTATTTGAATAAAATACATGCCAACAAACTTATTTGCATAGATTGATTTATGAAGTATTGTGAGGGGGCAATATTTTTTGGGGAAAAATTTCTACACAAAATTTGGAAAACACTTCTTACTGTAGGCTCAACTCTCACCATTGTTTCCAGTGGATGTCATTTATGGCTAACACAATCCAGATATTATATCCCTAGCTTGCTCCTTCAGAAACTGGAAGATGCTTTAATAAGAAAAAGCCCTAAGCCAGACACTCAAAAGAACAAGCAGTGGAGTGCATCATCCTACAGTCAGTTCCCCATGGAAATCGAACTCTCAAACAATTATCACACAGAACAAGAAATGAAATAGAATTTACATTCCCCTCTGAAACTTTATTATAACAAATGAATCCAGCAGGCAAGGAACACAATCATTGAGTTTACAGCAATAAAGAGAGAGGGAAGGGAAAAAAGAAGGCAGAATAATTTAAAGATTTTGGAAAATCACTGACCATGTAGAAATTGTGAATCCAGTAATGCCAAAGCTGGGGATTACTCTTACTGATCTCTAAACACCTGGAAGGTCCTTCTCACAACTGACTTCAAACCTGGCAGAAAATATTCCAGACTAAAACTAACAATTCTCTCAAATTTTCCATGTCCTTCCCTAAGTTCTTTGCTTTTTGTGTGATTACACAACTGACATTTACCATAGAGAAGTAGAGAGGAGATGACACAGATGGCCTCGCTTGGCTCTACTGGGGCATATCTGTATACCAGCTGGATATGAATTAGTGCCTGTAAGTTGTAGGTAAACAATAATTTAAATTTACTTTTTCCCCTTTGTTTACAGTATAAAGAAACAGACCTTCAGAACAAGAAAGGTCATAATTGGATTCCCTCAGAGAAAATGTATCAAAGTTTCAAGTTGAGAAAAAGTTGTCATTGATTAATCCAGGAAGAAAGATTCTCTCATTTCACTCACCCATCCTTAATACCCATCAACCGGACAGTTTTTCTTACAAGAAAAAATAATCATAAGAAAATGAGGTAGCTCTTCTAGGGAGGAACACTGCACACTGAGAGAAACTTCCCTTCTTAGTTTTGTTCTCAGTCATTCTTTCTCTCAAACTCTACCTTGCCTGTACCAAGGAGTGTTTAGAGAAGACATTGGAAAACAGAGGCAGCCTGAGATCAAGGTGAGATGATAGAAGGGTGGATGATAGATGGATGCCACACAAAAATTATTCCAGGGAAATTTAAAGTCTGGGTCTCAATTGTGAGTTCCAGGGAATAAAAAGTTCAGGGAACATAAGTTTATTTATTTCAGAAACCAACATTCCACTTAAAAAGGCAAGAAAGTGAAAATTCAAGGCCTCTGTGAAAGCTTTTAAGACATGAAAGTTTCCAATTTGTTCCTGAAGAAGTTCAAAATTTCTTCTGTTAACTTCCTATTGGTAACAAGGCTCAGGACCATTTAAAAAGTTGCTTTACTAACTATAACACTATCTAATTACAATTATTCTTTCACTGTATGCATTTTTTTTTGGTCTTTACCCAGAACAGATTGTCCCAATGGCCACTTATTGTCTGATGGGTGAATGATTTAAGTAAAGGACTTCCTGTTGTGTGATTAAATTTGGTGACTCAATTTTATAATAAAGGGCATTATTTTTTCTTAAAATAAGTTAGATTTAAAAGTGCCATGCTGCTATAATGTAGTTTGTCCCAAATAGGTAAAATGAGGTCAGCTGCCACTGAGATAGAGATTATCTTATATAAAACTTGGAAAAAAGAAAAAGTTGGCTTTCTTTCTCAGGGCACTTGCTAGGTCCTAGTACTTTAATACTGATTTTCATAGACTCAGGTTCCTTAATTAAAGTCATCTTTCCCCCCAACCTCTACTGGCTCTGGAATATTTTTCTCAAGAATGAAACTGGGGGGAATTAGATGCTGGAACTGTCCATATACCTGCAGTAGGAAGTGAACTGTATAGCCTGAATAGAATTTAAGATAATGACTGCTTTTCACCACCAGGTGCCAATGTGGAAACATATTATAGCACAAACACCACTAACAGAAGCCAGGTCCATTTCAGCAACTACAAAGAAATCCTTTACTTGTTCTACCCTGAATCTGATCTTTTTCCTCTGGCAGCTACCCAATCAGGACACACATCTCTCATTGCAGCAAAAAAGAATCTTTAAAAAAAAATCATTAAAATAAAAGTCTAAAGTCCTCTCATTTGTATAAAACCAAAGTAATGACACAGCTTACACATTCTAGCCATTTGGCTATGCTCCATGAAAAAGTCTTTTTGTCCTGTTTCAAATAAATTCTATTCCTTCATATTTTACACTCCCAATCCTGGTCTCTGGGAGGAGAAAGTGTCCATCTAGAGTGAAGGCCATGATATAGGTAGCAATTTTGCCATTATCTTCCTCTGATTTCAGGGCCACAATGATTTGGTCATCTGTGTTAGGAATGAATTTAAAGGAAGAGAAGCCATGTGTTGGGGTTATTTCCCCAATATGGTTCACAGAGATGTCTCCAAAGTCTTGAGCAGAGTGGAGGAGAAGGTTGGTACCCTTGTGTTCATCTTCCTTTTCATTGTAACGTTCATGGCTGGCCCGACGGGGCAAGAAGAACCATCGCTGCAATGTGTCACTCCAACAAGCGGACTCATGAATTAGGTAGCCTAGGGACACACATAAAGGCATATGGAGTTAAAGTCAATGAAAGAGGTAAATGGATTCTGGGCTCTGTCTATATAACCTAGCAACTGAATGCTGTTCCCTACATCTCCTCCTTCTTGCCATTAAAAGCTACCTACACTCATATCAGCTGCCAGTTCCCTGATTGCAGAGGAATAAATGTCTGAATATGGAATCCAAACTTTCCTTGGACACAAGTATGACTTTTTTCACAGGTTCAAAGACCATTTTGTTACTGTACTAATTTGAGTATTTTTCCATTAGCCCCAGCTTTATGTCACATTTTTTTCAGGAAGATTTTATACTTTGGCTTTGTTCTTAATTACCCAGGGCAATAAAGAGCAGGGAAAAGAGGACAATTTAAATTTTAAAATCATATTATTTTAGTCATTAGTTTGAATGATCCCCCCCAAAGCAGCTAACCCCATAAATCTAGAATTTTCCTTTTGTTCTATTCCCATATGTTATTGGAGGTGTGGAGAAGCAAGGAAAGAGTTGTGAGGAGGGAAATAGGGATAAGAGAGATCCTAATTTGTGATGTGGGAGAACAGGCTGCAGTGAGATACTGGAAAAGCAGCCCTAGATCAGGCTGTGGAGATAGATTACCAGTCTAGGAAGTTTGTAAAAGAGGATCATTACATTCATTTTTACAGACAGAAAAAGAGTCAAGTAACTTGCCTAAAGAAATAAAAGGGATCAATAGCAGTTGGCCAGAACTCAAGTGTATCCTAACTTCAATCCCAGAGACCTCCAAAACATAATGAATGAATGGAGCATTTACTAAGGGCTTACCATGTGCATATACAAACAGAAAAGATAGTCACTGCCTCCAAGAGCTCACATTCTAACAGGGGAGACAAAATGCATGGAAGCTGAAATATTGGATGAAAAAGTGCAGTGGCCCTTAAGGTGCAGAGACAAAGTAGATGGTAATGCCTCTTCTTTACCATCATTTACACTGATAAAATCATCGTTTCTGATGTAAAATCACTTGATGCTGGGTTGGAAGCATCATTATTCAAAAAGCTCTTGGGTTAGGGGGTAGAGTTTGGGTAGAGACAGCTCCTGGGCTGTCTCCATCAAGGTCTTAGAAAAGATGGTGATCAAGGTGGTGGTGCTTTGATCTACTTCATACACAGTACCTCCTATCTCTACCCCTGAAAATTCAACTAGAGCTAGGCTGGCTTGCCTTTGCTGTTTGTGATATTTGATGGGAAGGGTTGGCCCCTTATCCACAGGGGTTGCTTTCCTGAACAATGGCTGGGAAAACTAAGCTGGAAGCAAGACCAAAGGTTGAGGGAGGAGGTCTATCACTCCTGGGGCTCCTGCAGATCTAAGCACTGGTGGTAGCTGGCTATTAGCTGTTTTTCATGGCCCCTTTTCAGAAATGATGGGTAAGGAGTTTGTGCTGGATGTACGTCCAATGGCCTAGGAAACACCACTATTCCCAAGGCTTTTGGGTTCAGGGCCCTGGGCTATTTCCATCAAGGTCTGAGGGAAGATGGTGCTCAAGGTAGTGGAGGTGGTTGAACTTGGCCCAGTTCTTCTGCCTCCTGTCTCTCCCTTAGGGTGCCTTCCTTCAGGTAGGTTTCTCTGTAGGTAGTGGCTGGCTCCTCATCCTCAGGAGCAGTTTCTCCAGACAGTGGCCGTGAGGGTTGGGTCAGAAGCAGAACTAATGGTCTTGGTGTGTGTTAGTGGCAGTTGGCAAATAATGCTGATAAGTAAATAAGGACAGATAAGGAAAGTAAGCCCTTTCTCCACAATGATTTCTCCCTTCATTGGTGGCTATGGGGGATACTGCTATTCCTAGGGCTCTTAGGGTCCTGGACTGTCTCTACCATGAGGAAAAAAGGTCTTGGGAATTATATTAAATGCATTCCAATGTCTATGAAAAACCAGATATGTTTAAGCATGAAGTTGCTGAGTTCAGATTATTATTTATTAGTTAAAACAAGATCACAAAAGACTTAAAAGGAAATCAGCTTTATAGAATGGATAATGAAATAGGAAATGAGAAAATTTATTTTATGGGGAAAAGATTTTCAAACAATCCCTACCAACTTCATTGACATATAACAAGACAATGGTCCTGGGTACCTACTTAAAAACATTTTGGCAAAGAAATCAAATAATTATTTTGGCTGGGATCACAGAAAGAAGCTACAGTTTTCTTTTTGGCCTTCTGGCTATCCGATCCAATTCAATTCAGAAGGAAACTCCTAGAATATCTTACCTGGGGGGCGAATCCCAGCTGCATCTCTCAAAGCATTGTAGTTAGATACCCAGTTTTCATGATATACATTGCCTTTGTAGCCAATCACCTTCACCCACTCAGGGTTTTCATTCATCACTTCACCAGTAGTGGTGGTCCACTCCTTGCCCAGGCCTCCAACATACAGATGCTCATCTTTCACAGCCAACCATTCTGCTTTAAAACCTAGAGACAATGACATTCAGCGTTATAGTATCTCTATTGAGCTAAGTAAGTTGCCTTTTAAATATTTACTTATTGTTCTAATAAGGCAAATTCCCTTGATCTTAAGGAGCCATTAGTATTAAGAAGTCCACAGAAATAATAGTTTTCCGTTTATTTCTATGGACTTCTTAGTAAACTTGGAACGAGTGGCTAAAAGGAGAATAATCCCTTCTGGTTCTAGCATATACTGATCTCAGTCCCTTTCTTCCTTTCTTGATGCCTCTCAATATATGACTATTAGATGGACAGAAGCACCTTCCAAAATGGTCTACTGCAATCTGTTCTTGGAACACCAACTAAATGTGTTTATTTATACATATACATTATACATCTATTTAATACATATATGTAATATGCATACACACATATCCTGATTGCCTGAATTCCATGTTTTGTTGGCTGGCCACTGGGTGGCACAGTGAAAACAGTGAACCCAGATACTTAGTAGCTGTGTGATCCTAGGCAAATCATTTTATCTTTCTTAGCTTCAGTTTCCTCATCTGTAAAATGGGAATAATAACAACATCTGCCCATCATAGGCTTGTTCTGTGGATTAATAAAGAGATAATGGTATTTTGTAAGTCTTAAATTGCTATGTAATGCTAGCTATGATGATAATATTGGGGCAGGTAGGTGGTGCAGTTGAAAGATAATCTGCCTGAGTTCAAGTCTGTTCTCAGATACTAACTAGCTATATGACCCTGGGCAATTTCACTCAATCCTGTTTGTCACAGCTTCCTCATCTATAAAATAATCTGGAGAAGGCAGTGGCAAACCACTCTAGTAGCATGGCCAAGGAAACCCCAAATGGGGTCACAAAGAGTTGAACACAACTGAAAAAAAAAAACACAACTGAATGACAATGACAATGAGGTTACTATCTCTTGCAAAAAGGTCACTAATAGCCTGTGGTCTACCACAGTCATTAGAAGAAAATCTTCACAACTTGTAGGCACACTTTACTCATCTCAATATCAAACAAAGCTCCCATTCTCTTTATATAGCTGCCTAAGCTTAAAGATAGGCCTCACTCCTGACAATTTCTTTACTTTCTGACCTAGCCAGGAAAGAGGTGGCAGGCATTGCCACACTTTTCAAACTGAATACCTGTCCTGAACCTTGAGCAAACATAGAAAGGATTTTATGTCCTGAACAGTATACCTGCTACACTGCTTATCACAAAGTCTTTTCATTACAATTGATTTAAATCTGGAGCTGCTCCCATAGAGTTTAACAGATACAGAATTAGAGTCAAGTTGAGTCTGCATGTATGAAATGAACATGTTCCCAATACCCTTCTGCTAAGTCTTTCTTTCCTACAACAGAATAAAGAACCTTTCCCTGTTGTCTTATTCTTTTATTCATTTCATGAACCAGCTTGCTTCCCTCCAGTTTCTTTGTCTAGTCTTCTGAAATTAATCTCTTTTTTAGGGAAGATAAATATACATACACACACATATATATACACACACACGCGCGCGCACACATACATATGCATATATATATATTTTAGGAAACATGGTCACAGAGCTATCATTCATTTTATGGAAGTTCAATTTTAACTAGATAGGATTATAGGATCATAGGATCATAAATTAAGAGCAGGGAATGATCTTTAAGATCATTAGTCCTTATGAAAAAGAATGCTCTCTGCATTCAGATGAAGAACTGTGGGAGTAGAAACACAGAAGAAAAACAACTGCTTGAACACATGGGTTGATGGGGATATGATTTGGGATGCAGACTCTAAATGACCACCCCAGTGCAACTATCAATAATATGGAAATAGGTCTTGATCAATGATACATGTAAAACCCAGTGGAACTGCTTATTGGCTATGGGAAGTGGGGGAAAGGGTTTGGAGGGGAGGGAAAGAACATGAATCATGTAACCATGGAAAAATATTCTAAAAAAAAAAAAAAAAAAAAAGGATCATTAGTCCTTAATCAAAGTCTTTAAAGATCATCTAGTACAATCCTCTCATTTTTGGGGTGAAGAAAATGAGGCTTAGGGTGTGACTTGTTCAAGGTCACACAGATAGTAAGCACTGAGAGAAGATTTAATCCATGTCTTTGGATTCCAGAAGCAATGAATGCTCTTTCCACTGTAACAGATGTCTCCCTATAACAGGATCTAAGATTTTATAAACATAATACATATATGTGTGTGTGTGAGAGAGAGAGAGATACATATATTTTTTGGTGGGCATAGAAAGGAAAGAAACAAGCCTCTTACTTACACAAGGACAGGATGGGGGAAAGATCTTGCAACGTATCTAAGAACAATTGAAGCCCTAACCTGAGAACCAATTTAAAACTTTGTTTTTAGGCATATGTGGCACTTCCTGGTTTAGATGGTGGCAGAGTAAAAAGCAGCTGCTTAATCTCTCCTAACCGAAACATATAGGACTTCTCAAGAAGACAAAAAAACAAATCCAGAGGAGCGAAGGGACCCCACAATAGGGCACAGCATTGGAGGTACGTGGAATCGGGGCATTTCCATGCTATAAAGGGGTGAAAGAGCTCTCACTAAAACGAGAGCTGAGCAACCCCTTCCCCACCCCACCTACAGTGCCAAAGCCAGCCCAAAAGAGCTAGAGCAAGTTTGGGGCATGCATTAAGTCCTTGGCAGTTACCTGGGGTCACCTGGGCCTGCTCCTGAGAGCAGCAAGACTTAAGACCCCAAGAGGCTAAAGAACGCACAGACTGTGAACAAAGACCCTGAGAACAGGCACGAGTGCGGGCTCAGACACAAGCCCAGACACAAATCCTGAGTGCAGGTGAGGACTCGGATCTTGAGCGCAGGCGCGGACCTTGAGTGGGGACCCACTGCAGAGGGGTGCATGACTGTGGAAGCAGCTCCCTGAGACTGTTAAAGGAGCCTCAGGCAGAGGAACAAGCAAGGGGATCACCAAGGGGCTTGACCTTGAGAACAACTAGACCTGAGACCTCAGGAGCCTAAAGAGCGCAGACAGACCCGGAGTGTGAGGATGAACCTGAGAGGGCGAAGGTTAACAATGGCAAGCCAGAGACAAGAACCCGAAAAGAGAAAGATCATCAAGAAGAAATCTGTAACACTTGACAACTTTTACACAGATAAAATCCAGACAACAGAGCAAACAGCAGAGGAGAACAAACAAGTGATCATATCCAAACCTTCCCAAAATAATGAAAACTGGCCACAAGATATTGAAGAGTTCAAATCTGAGATGATGAGAAAGATGGAAGAGATCTGGCAAGAAAATAACAGTTTGGAAGGCAGAATTTTGCAATTGGAAAGTGAGGCTCAGGAATCAAATAAACTGATAAGCAAATTGAACACCAGAAATGACCAGACTGAAAAGGAAAACCAGTCCCTAAAGGCTAGAATTGAGCAATTAGAAGCTAATGATCTCTCAAGACAGAAAGAACAAATAAAACAAAGTCAAAAGACTGATAAAATAGAAGGAAACATGAAATAATTCAACGAGAAAGTGACAGACCAAGAAAACAGGTCTAGAAGAGACAATCTGAGAATCATTGGTCTTCCTGAAAAAGCAGAAATTAATAGAAATTTGGACTCCATACTAAAAGAAATTATTCAGCAAAACTGCCCTGAAGTTCTGCAACAAGAGGGCAATATAGACATTGAAAGGATCCATAGATCATCCTCTACACTAGACCCTGAAAAGACAACTCCCAGGAATATAATAGCCAAATTCAGAAGCTTCCAAATAAAAGAAAAAATTTTACAAGAAGCCAAAAAGAGACAATTCAGATATCAAGGAGCACCAATCAGGATCACACAGGATCTGGAAGCCTCCACACTAGAAGACTGCAAGGCTTGGAATATGATATTCAGAAAGGCAAGAGAACTGGGTCTACAACCAAGGATCACCTACCCATCAAAACTGACTACATACATCCAGGGGAAAGTTTGGGCATTCAACAAGATAGAAGATTTCCAAGTATTTGCACAGAAAAGACCAGGACTAAATGGAAAGTTTGATATCCAACCACAAAAATCAAGAGAAACATGAAAAGGTAAATAAGAATCAGAGGGGAAAGAAAGAAAACTCTTATTTTTAAAATTTGCCTCTTTGGGGCAGCTGGGTAGCTCAGTGGATTGAGAGCCAGGCCTAGAGACAGGAGGTCCTAGGTTCAAATCCGGCCTCAGACACTTCCCAGCTGTGTGACCCTGGGCAAGTCACTTGACCCCCATTGCCTACCCTTACCAACTCTTCTACCTATAAGTCAATACACAGAAGTTAAGGGTTTAAAATTAAAAAAAAAATTTGCCTCTTTAAGGGCTTCAATATGATCTAATTATTGGTATTCCTATGTGGAGAAATGTTATGTATAATACTCTGTAAGGAACTCTAGTCACTATTATGGTATTCACTATTATAGTAATTAGAAGAATTACTCATAGGGAGAGGTTGGAATACTAAATGGTCTAAGATGATATGGGGGTGGGAAAGAAGGAGGTGAATAGTAGAGGACACCAAGAGAAATGTGGGAAGCCAATAAGAGAATAGATAAAAATCTGAGACTCCTCTTTTGACCCCTTTTGTGATCCTTGTGATTTCTTCTTGAAAAGTATTATGGCCTTACTGAAAAGCTTTAAGTTCCTATCAAGCCTGAATTTAAAGGGTTAACACTTAACACAGCAAGGAATGCTGCTGTTATAGCTAAGGCCAAGATACTCCCCAACTTGGCTTTCTGATAAGAACCTAGTCAAAATTCAGTCTTGACCTTGGTCTATTCTGAAGCCAATGTTTTGTGTTTTGATGTGACATAATTTGTAACTTCTGCGCATCTGCAAAGTTTCAGGGGGGTTCTTTTGTGTGAAATGAGTCTTGAAATATATATAATAAACTCCATGCTCCTGGAGCCAGAGCTGGAAGCATGAAGTAAAAGACATTTCCTTTGTCCTGTCCTTATTTCCTTATCAACTAAACTGTCCTTATCAGAGATGATAAAGAGATCTTCACAGAGAAACTTGAATGAATAAGAAAAACAGGATATTCTATTACACACAAAGAGGGCATGGGAAGGGGAAGAGATGAATACTATTATAAGAAGGAGAGGAAGAGAGCATTAAGAGGTAATATTTAAACCTTACTCTCAGTGTAATTAACCCTGAGAGGGAAGAGTAACTTCAGCCATTGGGATATAAAACTCTATCTAATCCTACTGAGAAAGTCAGAAGGAATAAACCAAGGGGAGCAGGGGAGTGGGGAGGTCAAAAAAGGGAGGGGAGAAGAAGGTGGAGGGAATTCATTAGGAATTCATTAGGCCTTAAAAATAAAAATAGGGGAGTAATAAGGGAGGGGGTAGAAAGGGAAGTAAAATCAAGGGAGGGGACAAGGGTTACTGGCACAAAGCAAACCACTGGTTTAAAAGGAAATAGTGTAAGAAGAAGAGGTAGAACTAGGAGATGATACCAAAATGTCAGCAAATACACAACTGATAATTATAACTCTGAATGTGAATGGGATGAACTCGCCCATAAAAAGGAAGCAAATAGCAGAGTGGATTAGAAACCAAAATCCTACCATATGTTGTCTACAAGAAACACATATGAGGTGGTGGACATACACAGGTTTAAGGTAAAGGGCTTGAGCAAAATCCTTTGGGCCTCAAATGAGAAAAAGAAGGCAGGAGTGGCAATTATGATTTCAGATAAAGCCAAAGTAAAAATAGATATGATTAAAAAAGACAGGGAAGGTCATTACATCCTGATTAAAGGCAGTATAGACAATGAGGAAATAACATTGCTCAATATGTATGCACCAAATGGCATAGCAACCAGATTCGTAAAGGAGAAACTGGCAGAGCTCAAGAAGGAAATAGATAGTAAAACCATACTAGTGGGAGATCTAAATATCCCTCTTTCAGATCTAGATAAATCAAACCAAAAAATAAATAAGAAAGAGGTAAGAGAGATGAATGAAGTCCTAGAAAAATTAGATTTAATAGATATGTGGAGAAAAATAAATAGGAACAAAAAGGAATACACCTTCTTTTCAGCTGCACATGGTACATTCACAAAGATTGACCATGTAATAGGGCATAGAAACATTGCAAACAAATGCAAAAAAGCAGAAATAATAAATGTAACCTTCTCAGATCATAATACAATAAAAATAATAATTAGTAATGGCACCTGGACAGGCAAATCAAAAACTAATTGGAAATTAAATAATATGATTCTCCAAAATCAGCTCAAAGAAGAAATCATAGAAACAATCAACAATTTCATTGAAGAGAATGACAATGAAGAGACATCCTACCAAACTCTGTGGGATGCAGCCAAGACAGTACTCGGGGGAAATTTATATCCTTGAGTGCATATATAAACAAATTAGGGAGGGCAGAGATTAATGAATTGGGCATGCAACTTAAAAAATTAGAAAGCGAGCAAATTAAAAATCCCCAGATGAAAACTAAATTAGAAATACTAAAAATCAAGGGAGAAATTAATAAAATTGAAAGTAAAAGAACTATTGAATTAATAAATAAGACTAGAAGCTGGTATTTTGAAAAAACAGATAAAATAGACAAAGTACTGGTCAATCTAATAAAAAAAAGGAAAGAAGAAAACCAAATTGACAGTATCAAAGATGAGAAGGGAGACCTCACCTCTAATGAAGGGGAAATTAAGGTAATCATTAAAAACTGTTTTGCCCAATTATATGGCAATAAATATAGCAATCTAGGAGATATGGATGAATATTTACAAAAATATAAATTGCCCAGATTAACAGCAGAAGAAATAGAATAGTTAAATAATCCCATATCAGAAAAAGAAATTGAACAAGCCATCAAAGAACTCCCTAAGAAAAAATCACCAGGGCCTGTTGGATTCACAAGTGAATTCTATCAGACATTCAAAGAGCAACTAATCCCAATACTATACAAATTATTTGATATGATAAGCAAAGAAGGAGTCCTACCAAATTCCTTTTATGACACAAATATGGTACTGATTCCAAAGCCAGGGAGATCAAAAACAGAGAAAGAAAACTATAGACCAATCTCCCTAATGAACATAGATGCAAAAATCTTAAATAGAATACTAGCAAAGAGACTCCAGCAAGTGATCAAGAGGATCATCCACCATGATCAGGTGGGATTTATACCAGGAATGCAAGGATGGTTCAACATTAGGAAAACCATCCACATAATTGACCATATCAACAATCAAACAAAAATCACATGATTATCTCAATAGATGCTGAAAAAGCCTTTGACAAAATACAGCACCCATTCCTATTGAAAACCCTGGAAAGTATAGGAATAGAAGGACCTTTCATAAAAATAATAAACAGTATATATCTAAAACCATCAACAAGCATCATATGCAATGGGGATAAATTAGAAGCCTTTCCAATAAGATCAGGAGTGAAACAAGGATGCCCATTATTTCCTCTATTATTTAACATTGTACTAGAAACACTAGCAGTAGCAATTAGAAAAGAAAAAGAAATTAAAGGTATCAAAATAGGCAACAAGGAGACTAAGCTATCACTTTTTGCAGATGATATGATGGTCTACTTAAAAAATCCTAGAGAATCAACTAAGAAGCTTGTAGAAATAATCAACAACTTTAGTAAAGTTGCAGAATACAAAATAAATGCACATAAATCATCAGCATTTCTATATATTTCCAACACATCACAGCAGCAAGAGGTAGAAAGAGAAACACCATTTAAAATCACCCTAGACAATATAAAATACTTAGGAATATATCTACCAAAACAAACACAGGAATTAAAACTTTGCTTTTAAAATAAAATGATTTTGTGGCAATAATACCAACAATATGACTTTCAGGGAAGAAAAAAACCTATTACTAGAAAGAGTTAAATGACATTAAATTTAGCCCTGGATAGTTTTCTTGAAGAATTATTTTATCCTGAGAACAGGCCACTATTTATTCTTGCTTTGTTTCTGTAGACTGAAATAGGAACAACAGGCTCTTCATCATGTACCAACTTGGTTTTTTACTACAGATGGGCAAAACTCTTCATCCACCGCCCCTAGTAACCCTCAGGAAACAAAATCTGTTCCCATTTACCTTTTCCCACTGTACCATCTCCATCTGACAGGATCACCCAAGGCACTGTCTTAGTGCCTTCAATCTGGTATACTACTCCAGTTCGGTCATCCACTGAGTAGAGCTTCCCATTGAAAACAATCAGCTCTGAGAGTTCCATGCCCCTCCCTTTTTCAGCCAGGTGGGATTCTAGGATACTGTCCTCTTTATCCCATTCCACAGTCACTTTGTCTCCACTTTCTGATAGGGTCAAGTAGCCCTTTTTCAGGTAACTGAACCAGGTATTTTCCTTTTTGGCCCTGGATTCAGTGTCCAAGTCAGCGATAACTGCAATTCGGTATTGAACTCCATTGAGAGTTTTCTGGGGTGGTGAGAGAGGGTAAGTGTCATTGTACCGGTCACCTGCAAACTGACTAAGTCTTCGGTTGTGGATGTTGGTCTGGACTGGCCTTCCTGTGGATGAACGGTGGAAGCACAGCAGCAATAGCACAAAGCCAAAACACAGGGAAGATACTACGATTGCCTTCCAGCGGAGTCGAAAACGGGGGTCAGCAGCTTTGGTCATGGACGCAAGGACAGGAAGTCCACCCACACTTATCCGAAGGGAGTGCATAGAATCATTCCATTCCAAGTGGTCATAAGGTTGGATGGGCATCAGACTGAAAATCAGCAGAGACCTACATATCCACAAAGAGAAGGGAGATGTTAGTAACTCTGAAAGGTACAGTCAACTTTCAATGATTTCAAATTAGATTCCTTCCATTACAACTTTTTCAACTAAAGTCTTGTTTTTAATACTTAGCTAACACTATTGACTCTTCTTAATTAAATCCTGTGAAGACATCAGTATGCGCCCAATATATTGACTTTTGTCTTATAAAGAAGTGGTGTTCTTTTAAAGCAAAACAATTTTCTTTCCTTTGTCTCAGCCAAGAGTACAGTCAGATTAAAGAGAGCTGTTCATGGGCTAGTGCCTTTGCATCATTGGTACAATTTGAGCAACAGTAAAAGAACTGAATAAAAGGGCACAAGAAAGGTGAACAGTCTTATGGATTCTCTTGTCTCGTCTTCATTATGGTTTCATTGTTTTATCTGAACAACAGCCCTGCAAAACCTTACTGCAGAGTTTCTGACAAATGGAAAAGGGTTTAGAATCCTGAGGTTAGTCAGTTGACCCGGGGGAATCAATGAGAGTAGAAGGGTCAACTGAACTCTGTCCTTTAGACCGAAAACCTGGCCTATATTCTGCAGTTTTTCTCTTAAAATTTGTTAGCTTAAATATTTCCTTTAGATCTCCCTAACCTCCCTTATTCCCAATCATCATTTTCCCCTTCCTAAATTTCTTGGGGTTTTGAAAGGAGGGTGGATCTTGGGGTTTAGCTTTCAAACTTGGTAGACATAGTTTCCCTGCAGTCAAATAGGGCTTATCCTTGTTACAAATTATCTCTTGAATCATTGTATCCAACTTTCCTAATCCTATAGGCTACAAAGCCCTTTGGGGTGAGTTAGGCAGGTCTTATCTCAGTCTCACATTCCTGTCTCCCTTCCCCACCTGAAGTTTTCCCTAGGCGGCTGTTAGAGTTACCTTGTACTCCTCCTCCATCCCTTCCAATCAACCTTAAAAATCAATAAACCCAGTTTGTCAAGTAATCAAACCTTTGGCAAGTTCATTAGTTGATTGATAAGAGAGAGGAAGAAGGGGAGAAAGGAATAACATCGTTCCTGGGTCATGAAGGGAATTGGAGGTGTCCATTTTGGAGGAAGTGCAATCTTAATACTTCCTCTGAGCTATTCCTTTGTGAACCTGAAAAACTGACTAGAAGCTCTCTAGTCAGTTTCAGGCCATTCTTGGCTGGCCCTAACCTTTGTCTGTAGAAGTGCCCTTCCTGATTAAAGGGCTCAATCTGTTTCCCTTTAGTGTCTCTGTCTCAAATCTGTGTCCAAATCTGTGTCTCTCAGGCTGTAGCTGTCTGCCCTTACAATTCTTTATACCTCCGTGTTTATATTCCCTAAACTTAGTCATTCCCTTACTTCTCCTACCACCTCAATCTACCACCTTCACCATTTTATCTTCATTATCTATTTACTGCCTTAGGGATCCACAAACCCCTATCCACAGTGCCTTATCCCTATTCACATTACCTTTAGTCCTTTACCTGCCTTATCCCTATTACAACCACCTTATTACCCCACTAGCTTAATCCCCTTATTACATCTCTGCCTAAATTCCCTTATAACACTACATATGATCAAAATCACACAGTTTTTTGTGTTGTTGATCATATTGCTCTCCTGCATAATGCTGTGAAGAGAATACTATATAATTTTTAAAGTGCTATTTGGATATCAGCTATTATTATCAAGGAGTGACTAGATTCAGATGATTTCCCACTATCTTAAGGGCCACAAAATCTCTATTCAGTCTTCACCTTTTAACATAGACAAGGTTTAGCTCCTTCTGAGAAGTTCCTAAAAATTGATGACCAAATATTGAATTTTGTGTTATAAGAAGAAATACAGGTCTTCTGGTTAAGATGGCTGCCCAAAGAGAGGCAAGAAAGTTCAGCTCCCATATCTTTACTCCAGGAAAAAAACTCAACAATTCAAGATGGAATAATAATCAAGAAATCCAATAAGCAAGTACAATAAGTGACTTTCTCTACTCCAGAATTTCAAAAAAGTAAGCTGGAAAAAGCAAGCACCTGTGGTAGTCTCACAATGTGCTGGAAATTGGCCAGACACTGGACAGCTGCAGGTTATAAGGCTCTGTATCTGGAAGAAGCAAGAGTAGAAGGCTCCCCACAAAGTCCCAGGGCAGTCAGAAACTCATGGTGGGGACCTTGGAAGCAAGTTGGAGTGACAGTGCTCAGATTAAGGTACCCGAGGTTGTTGACTTCCAAAGTTTATAGCATTTGGTTCCAAGATACTTTGAAGGGCTTTGATAGGGCTTTGAAGATCCAGCACTCTGAAGTTCAAAGATCTAGGAGTGGGGTGTAAACCCAAAGAGGTTAAGGTCACTGTAGGAATCCAAGTAACCCAGGTCAAGAACAAGCAGGATCAACTATCACACCCAAAAGTGAAACAGGAGGCAGAGCCTCAAAAAGACTCAGGTTAAGAACTAAAGCTGGAGAGATGTAATAAAGCAAAGAAATGGAAAATTATAAAGAATTAATGTATATCAAAAGATATTCCAAAATTTAAGTGAGAAAGAGACTAAGTCTGTAAAAACTCAAATCAGAGACTCAAAGGGGAAAAATGCATTTTCTATAAAGACTATATGAAAACCTAGAATAAATGAAATAAGAAATAAAAAATTATATGAAAGTTCTGGAGAAACAAATTTATATGACAGCAACCCTATAAATAAAAAACTTCTCTAAAAGACTTAAAAACCCTGACCAACAGCATCTCAGGAAGTTCTTTGTTCCCCATCTCTCTGACAGAAAGAAGATGGCCTCAGGTATTATAGAGACATATATTTTTCGATATAGCCAGTGTGGATTATTTTTGCTTTACTGTGTTTATTTGTTCCAAGGGTTTTTTCCCCTTCCTGGTTGTTGGTTTTTTTTTAACTCTTCCTTTCTTAGAGTTGATGCTAAGTATTAGTTCCAAAGCAGAAGAGTGGTATGTGCTAGACAGTTGGGGTTAATTGACTTGCTCAAGGTCACATAGCTAGAAAGTGCTGAGACCATATTTGAACCTAGCACTTTCTGCTCCAGACATGGTGCTCTAGCTACTGAACCACCTCACCCCACTCCTGTTTTTAATTAGGGGATGGATGGGTAAGAGAGTGTTGATGATGATGCTTAAAAAAAAAGAATAAAAAGGCAGAGGGCCACTGAAACATTTTAAAAAGTACATAAAAGAGAACAGAAGAAAGTTCAGAAGGAAGCAGGGTAGTTTTCAAAATAACATGTTGAATTTGGTACATACTTTTGAAAAAAGCAAGCAGTATAGAAGAGATTTTTACTTTTATGTACAATACCTTTAAAAACATTTAATTAATTTAGAATACTTTTCCATGGTTACACAATTCTTATTCTTTTCCTCCCTTCTTCCCTCTATCCTCCCGCAGCCAACAAGCAATTTCACTGGGTTTTACATGTATCATGTACAATATCTTTTTAAAAATTAATTCTACTTTGTTTATATAAACGCTTCTTTGATATTTGTTGAATTCAGAATAAAAGAAATTAAATTTAGAAAAAGAAATTAAGTAACAGGGTTGAGAATTAGACCCTCAAAATCTTCACCTCACCATAACCTCCAAAGCACACAAAGCAGAGTAGAGCAATTTACATGGCTAGAGAGGCTCCAGGCCAGAGTATAGCCCAGGGTAGGCAAACCTTTTCTGAGTTCAGGTGCCCAGAGGGCAATTCAAGCTGTCAAAGAGCCCCTGGAGAGCTTAGGGAAGAAGTGCTTGCTTTGGACAGAGGGGTGGGGCATGCAAAAAATGTCCTCAGGCACTGGGAAGAGGGGGAATGGAGTAGCTCTCCAAGAGAGCCAAGTCTTTGCCCATGCTGGTATAGCCTAAGGATGAAAAGCTGTCTTACAGCTGACCACAAGAAAAGAGGCATGCTGGCAACATCCAGGCAGTCCTAGACTGGAAGGCAACTATAACACCAAATTTGCAATAAGACCAGTTAACTCCCTCTAACTTCTCAAGTACTGACTCTACTTAAGTCCCAAAGAAACTTGTTCCTGTTAAGCAGTTTTTCCTATTTCCTCTCTATTCTTCCTTGTCCATTGTTTTCATTGGATTTTAACTCTATGGTTAAGCTGAAATTCTAATTGGGAAATATCTAGAGACAAGTAGAATTGGAACTCCCCCCTGATTGACTCTAAATCCCATTTACTCCATACTATCATTTCTGCTAACTACTAGCCTATATTTTTCTTCTCTTTTTTTAGCCAAATTCTTTGAGAAATCTACCTGCAATCTGTGCCTCCATTTACTTTACTCTGCTTTCTTCTTAATCTTCTGCTCAATCTTATCACTCAACTGAAACTGCTAAAGGGTTATTCTCTTAACTACCAAATTCTATTCACATTCTTGATCCTTATCCTTCTTGACCTCTCAGCACCCTCTGACATGTTAACCACTCCTCCTTGAAACTCTCTAGGTTTTTGTGACAAGTCTCTCCAACCTTTGTTCTTTTACCATTCTAATGATTCCTTCTCAGTCTGGTTTACCATTTTCTTCATGCCCACTAACTGTAGGCATACCCATGTTTGTCCTGGGCTAGCCTCTAGGATCAAAAATTCTTTTCTGTTTGGCATTTAAAACTCTGTGCAACCTTGACCCTCCCTGCCTATCTTGCCTACTTATACATTTTATTACTCACTACACTAGGTGGATCAGTTCATACAGGCTACTTGCTGTTCCTCACACCTCAAGCTCCATCTCATACTGTCACTGGTTATCTCCCCTGCCTGAGAATGCTCTACCACCACTGTTCTGCTTCCTGGAATCTCTGGCTTTCTTCAAGATTCAGCTCAAAAGGCACTTTCTACATGAGGTTTTTTAACTTGCATCCTCCACTATAATTTTTGCTTTCCTTTCCTGGGTCACTCTGTATTTCATTTGTTGTGCATTTTATATGTATGCATACTTGTGCCTATGAACATGCTGTCTTTCCTATTCCAATGTTGGCCCCCTGTGAGCAGGGATCATTTTGTTTTCATTTTTATATCCCTAGCACAATTAATTGAGTACAGTAGGTGTTTAATATATGCACGTTGATTGAATGAAATGATATTATGGGGGGGCACTCGGGAATTGTTGCAACAGTTCAAAACAGGAATTCCATTCTTCTGCCCCACTCCCCCAATTATTCAGATTGTAACTCATAAGATAAGATTCATCTTGCGCTTGTTTGAGAAATCAAGCTTTAAGACTCTTTCCAATGATCCAGGGCAATACCGAGGAACTTATGAGAAAGAACGCTATCCACATCCAGAGAAAGAACTGTGGGAGTAGAAACACAGAAGAAAAACATATGATCTACCACGTGGTTTTATGGGGATATGATTGGGGTTTTGCATAATCCAGTGGAATTGCTTGTCAGCTCAGGGAGGGGGAAGGGAAGAGAAGTGGGAAAAATCATGAATCATATAACCATGGAAATATATTCTAAATAATAGTTTAAAAAAGTCTCTTTCCAGTGAGGCTGCATAGGACTAAGGAAAAAGCATTGGCCAGTTCTGGAGTCAGAGAACCTAGGTCCAAATTGAACTTCTGTCATTTGTACCATCAGTGTCTTCTTGGACAATGAGAGCTTTTTAAGGTTTGCAAAGCACTTTACAAATATTATCTTTTTTTATCCTCAAAACAACCTTGGAAGGTGGACACTATAATTCCCATTTTACAGATAAGGAAACTGAAGCAGACAGTGTTTAAGTGACTTGCTCGGAGGCCACACAGATCATAAGTTTCTGAAGGTGAATCTGAATTCAGGCCTCTTTGACTCCAGGTCCAAAACTCTATCCAACCATTTATCCTCTGTTCTTTTCTGTAAAACAAAGGGGTTGAATCAGATTGTCCCTCAACTCCTTTCCAGCTCTCTCTATATGATCCATTAATGAGGTAATAGGGCATTTTATAGTGAATAAACATAAATAAAGTAAAAGGCTCAGATCTCTCTGATGTAATCAAGCATGCCAATGGTTTCTTGCAGCCCTTGGAGAGCACTTCAGGGCTCTAATAGGATAAGTAGGTGGGAAATCCAGTAAAAAAAGCAATTGCACCAAACAATATAGAGATAAGATGTCTGAACTACAAGTGTCTCAGTTTTACAGACTTGCTTGTTAAGTTTTTCTTAATGGTGTGTTATAGATATATATATATATCCCTAAAATGAATTTCTACCATACCATGTAGGACCTAAACAATTTCCCTTCAAGAGGAAACCAAAATTGGCCCCATTCTTCCTTTAGTAGGTTTCTGCCTTCTCTTTAGTGTCCTATGAAATTACTTTCCTCTATTAGGTCAGAATGAAAAAAATTATTTCACCTATTTATAACTACTCCAAAAAGCTCCCAATTATATTTCATCTCTTTTGTTCCACATAAGCATATCCGTTGAGGTTACTTAAGTGTCTTGTACTGTGCTATATTTGTTGCTATAAGGGCTGGATAAGGTAGAAATGCTTGTATTTTTATTCAAGAAAGAACTTTTAATGTATTTTTATGAGCAAAACAAAAAAGAAACCACTGGAGGCCAGGAATGAAACAGGCAAAGTAGTTGCCCAACTTTTGCTCACATCCCTTAAACTACCAAACCACTCATTTATGTGTGAAACCAACACAAGAAATGTATTTGTAAATATCACTGCTCATCCAGTTCTTTTTATCCAACAGCCCAATAGTGAATACGATGTTATCAAGATGTAACAGAATAAAATCTTGGAGGAATATAGATTGCCAAGTCAGCTGGGTCAGATGGATCTGAATGAGACTTTCTGCTAGCTATGAAACACAAAAGGACTAAAGTTCCACTGGCATTCTCTTCATATTGTGCAAGCCTGAACAACAAACATGGTGATAATAACTATAAACACAAACAACCTGAGTTGATCTGTAGGCTAATATGTCCACTACTTCATCAGGAAACTGTATAATAAGTTCTCTCTACTACTCCTATATAAGTTGGTTTCAGTTAAACTAATATTTCTCTGTAAAACTTGCCTAAAACAAGAACATATGATTTTGGTCAGCTTGTAAAAACAGCTGTTCTGAAAAAATGCACAGGTCCAGTCATATCAGATCAATTTTTTTAAGTCCTTAGTCTTAGAATCAATACTATGCTATAGTTCCAAAACAGAGGAGCAGTGGAGGTTAAGTGATTTGCCCAGGGTCACACAACTGGGAAGTATCTGAGGCCAAATTTGAACCCAGGATCTCCCATCTGTAAGCCTGTGGCTCTATCCATTGAACCACGTAGCTGTCCCATTCAGATCAGTTTTAAGATACCCAAAGCAGGGTCCTGTATTGTGAGGCAAAGAGGCAAAAGAAGGAAGCAGCTTTCATTCCCTCTAATGTACAATGCTGATGACTACACAAAAGAAACCACAACCCATCTCTCCTTGCCAATGAATGAAGCTCTTTCTACAAGGACTATGGATCAATCACTTGCCTTCATGGGATCCAGAAGGCTGTTACCAGACTCTAAGAGCACAGCAGATTAAAGTCATCAGGACTACTTTACAAGTCCTACCTCCTGCTGTTTCCTCACAGCTAGTGCTATGGTGTTGTCTGACAGGTGGCAGAATATCAGCTCAAAGGAGTTAACCAAGAAAAACTCCTCCCCTTCCAGGATCTAGGCAGTGCTAAGGAGAGACATACATCACTGAGATAACAAGTCTTCCACACTCCCAACTAACTCTGCTTCCTCAAAAAGATTGGCCCAGCTTTCTATTCCTATGCAGCCAGCATCTCCTAGACGCACTGCTTCCATCTTAAAGGAGACTCCTTATTTCTCTCCTGACTCCACGATACGTGCTGATGTGTGTGAGACACAAGAGCTCAAGTTTAGAGATCAGACCAGTCTAAGCTTTTTCTTTTTAAACCCTTACCTTCCATCTTAGAATCAACACTGTGTATTAGTTCCAAGGCAGAAGAGCAGGAAGTGCTAAGCAATGGTCACATAACTATGAAATGTCTGGGGCCATATTTGAACCCAGAACCTCCCATCTCTAGGCCTAACTCTTTATACACTGAACCCCCCTACCTGCCCTCAGTCTAAGCTTTTTATTCAGTTGTTTGCCAACAGACTACTTCCCTGTTGGATGATAAAAGCAAATCATGTTGACTTTCATAAAGTTCCTAGGAATGATGAAAGCAAATGCCAAGAACATCAAACCAAACAACTTTGCAAAAACCCTCAAACAATTATCACCAAAGAAATTTTCTGCTTTGGATTTGCTGTAGTTCAAACCTAGATTTGTATTGGGGATAGTAAGGATTAGAAAATAAGAATTATTGATGGAGAAGAGTTGACGATAGAATGAATTGTCTCTAAATACAAGGACAGAGAAAAAGAATTTCATTTTCTTTCCAATATTTTTAACTTCATATAAACCATTATCTATTTGACCCTGTCACTTCAGTGACAAAGCTTCTCAAGTCTAGGATTCTGGTTGACAGTTTCACAATTAAAATTTATACAGACTATAAATAAATAATAAATAACAGGGCTGTGGTTTGGCCAAAATGGATATCTATGTTGGTAATATCCTCCTCACTCTTAGAAGAATTTAAGCAAATAGGCATTCTTATCAGCTACAAATGGCTCCACAAAGAACACTGCCACATTAAGTCTAATTAAATTGCTTTATATACAGGGATTGAAAATGAGGAAATAAGAACTTCTCATTCCAAACAAAATGATCATGTTCACAGTAGAAATCAGATGGGAGTTGAACAAGGCTAGCTTCTTATCTTTGCTTTCTTCCCAATTAGAGAATCATAGTAATCATAGGATTATAATTGAAAGAGATCTATCTTCAAGGTCATATAGTCTAACTCTTAGCCAGTACATGAATATTATTTACATTTAACCAGCTATCCCTTTATATTTGACTTTTGCATCTTAACATCACCATTCATTCTTGAATCCAGTCTTACGTTATCTACTAAACATTATCATTATGGTGGATTTCATCCAGTATTTAATTTTCCTTCCTATCTCCCAAGCCTACACATTTTCATTTTTCTTTTTCTCTCTGTCTAAAACCATCTCATTCTTCAATTAACTACTTTACAAAATGCAATTACCTCCAATTGCTTGTACACATATTTCTATACTTGTTGAGTTTATTCATAGCAAACTTTGAAATGCTATGTGAATGTAAGCCATTACATTCCCTGTATGTCTACTTTAGTCAGTATTAGACTTTAGTCTTAGATTTTAAGTGCCATTTTCTTATAAACTGTAAAAATCTATGCTCATAAAAAAAAACACCAAAAAACTATCCAGTGATAAGAGGAATGGAATGGAAATCAAAGACACAGGGTCGATTTAATTGCTGGATTTATAATGGGTGTAAATTTTAAAAAGATATTTTGTTTTAATCATCTAAGATCTACCTTTTTATCCTCTCACATCAACTCCCCATCCCCAATGGAGAACATAAGAAAAAACAAAACTCATTACAAACACATAAAATCCATAAGAAAAAAAATTCTAAACTGGACATGTTCAAAGTTACTTGTCTCATTCTATATTCTGACTCCTTCCTTCTCTATAAGGAAGTGAGTAGCATGTCTCATCATGAGTCCTTAGGAATCCTGGTCGATCATTACATTGAGTTCAGCACAAAAGTAAATATTCCATCATATTTACATATCATAACTTGCTCATTCATTCCTCAATTTATAGATACTCCCTCAGATTCCCATTCTTTTACACCTTAAAAAGCACTAAAAATATTTTTGTACATCCTTAAGAATTTGTTTTGTTCAAATCTGGCCTCAGACACTTCCCAGCTGTGTGACCCTGGGCAAGTCACTTGACCACCATTGCCTACCCTTACCAATCTTCCACCTATACACAGAAGTTAAGGGTTTAAAAAATTTAAAAAAAAAAAAGAATTTGTTTTGCTTAGGACTAATTCCTCCCTTAATCTATCCTTCCTCTAATTCTCCCTCTCCACTTTCTCCTCTTTCCCTTTTATTTCCCTGGTTTGTGAAATGTATTTCTGTATTCAAATCTGTTCATATGTATTCTTTCTTCCTTTGATCATATGATGATAGTAGGGTTCAAGTGTCAGCTACTTCTCTTCTTTCTACTTGTGTATACTGATTATGTGAGATAATTTTCTCCATTCCCCCCTCCCCCATCTCCATGCAGCATATTCTTCCTTTCCTCCTCTCTTTCCATTCTTTTCTTAAAATCATCAAAACATAACAATTATTCTTGGGTCTTACCTGATTAAATTTTCTATATGATCTCTCATGATGCCAGTGTTTAGAAAGGATACAAGTATCATTTCTCTATATTTGAATGTAAGCAGTTTATCTAAATTAGATATGTGTGGAAGTTTTCTATTTATTAAAGATTCATTTTTTTATCCTATAACATTATAATAATTTTCCTGGGTAAATTACTCCTAGACTATAAGCCCATACATATTCTTTCCTGCCTGGAATATCACATTGCAAGTTCTCTACTTCTTTATAGTGATGGCTAATAAATTATATGTGATCTTGACTGTGGCTTCTCAATATTTGAATTCTGTATTCCTGGATGCTTGTAGTATTTTTTCTTTGAACTGAAGCAATTGCTGAGGTTCCGGGTATTTATTTTTGTACTTTGACTTCTGTCACTAAGAGATCTGGGCACTTTTAAGATTTCTTGAACTATGATGTCTAGGCTCTTTTCTTGGTTGGTGTTGATAGTTCAATGATTCTTAAATTTTTTTTTCTTTGTTGCAATTTCTAAGTTAGTTGTTTTTGCTGTGAGATACCTTAAGTTTTCTCCTATTTTTTTCAGGCATTTTATATCATTGTTTCTTGTGGCCTCAGGAAGTTATCAGTTTCTATTTGGTTCATTCTAAAGAGAAGTTGTTGCTTTGCTTGTGCAAGGCTTTGTACACTTGAGTCAAGCTATTGATTCCCTTTCCAATTCTTTTTTCCATAGCTCTCATTTCTTTTCCATTTTTCTCCTCAAGCACTCTCATTCCATTTATAAGAAAAAATTCTAAACACTTAAAAAATTCTTGCTTTATTTCTCTTTCACAAACTAGTTGAGTTTGTGCCTAAGATGGGTTTTTCTCTGAGACATTGCTTGTAGATGTTTTGGAGTCATTCTTTTCTTCTGTGTTTGTGCTTTGAGTAGCCTTGCCACCATATTAGTTACTGCTATTGCTTCTTATGATGAGGTCCTTTTTTTGTTGCCCGTTCTTTTGGCCCATTTCCTAACTTTGGATTTGTTAGAGGCAGGCTCTGCCATAGTTCAGGAGGGAAAGTCTGGGTTGGTTCTGTTGCTGTTGTCTCAGGGTATTGACTGTTATATTACTCCAGATTCTTAGGGACAGGCTTTCAGTCCTCCCAGAATGGTCTGATCTAGAGCAGTGTCTGCTGTCCTCAATATGGTCTGAACTCTTTTAAGTTCCTGACCTAGATTTAGTTCCGTAAAAGAGTAGATTGCTGCTGGTCTCTGTCCCCATTAGCCAGCTATAAAGCTCTGTTGGTTCAGAGTGACAGAACTTTAGACCTCTTTTAGTTTGAGACTCTTGCCTTGCTTATTCCTCTTCAGGCTGAGCTTGGTGCTGGAAGTGAGACCCTGCTCTGAGGCTGGGATCTGAGTTACATGATAGCTTCTGCTGAGTTCTAAACCTCCTCTCCTTTCTCCATACATGGCTTAAGGCCTTCCTATCCAATATAACAAGCCCCCTTCTCTTTCTGCCTTAGATCTATGACTTGGAGCTGGGAAGGGGTGACAAAGCTGCCACTTGGCACCTGCCCCTGTTTCAATGCCCTTTGTGGGTATGAGAGTGTCTCAGGGTAAGTCTGAGTCCTCCACTTACCTTGGTACACAGCTTCTCTCAGGACACTGCAGTGGCTGGGCATACTGTACTCTTAGCCCAACCCCTTTCCCAGTGTATCCAGCCCTCTGTCTAAGTCAAGATGATCTAGACAAATGACTCGTAATGGCTTTTTTCTTGATTTCCTCATCAGGATTTTAATCTGGTACATTTTATAGTTCTGTTTGGAAGATTTTTGGAGGGGAGCTCATGATACAGCTTCTTACTGCTCTGCCAACTTGGCTCTGCCTGTGAATATACATTTAATATTAAAATAAATCCATTGAAAAAGATAAGGCTGAAATTCTTCAAATAAACAGAATTTCTTAGTTATCAGCCAATATTTTTTTCTTCCAAACTAAAAAGACATATTTGAAGATCCATAAGCTGCTCTAACCAGAGGGAAAGCATTTTGAAAGTTGAAACTCATCCATAGAAAGTAGTCAAGTTAATCATACATTTAACAAACTATTAGTGAAAGCTCTCCAGCAGATTTCCAACTGTCCAAGAAATCATAGAAATGGAATCATGTAAAACTTAGCTTTGAAAAATCTGAAAAAAAAAAAAAACCCACTAAAACAACTAATCCAATCCTTTCATTTTAAATATGAGGAAATCAAGATTCAAGAAGCTTAAGTCACTGGCCTTACTGAGTTAGAAGACCTAGTACTACAACCAAGCTCTCCAGATTCCCAGACCAGGGCTCTTTTGACTAAAACATAAGATGTATGATATTTCATATGGCTTATTTGTGCCTGCCTGTGGTAGAGCATTCTGAGCTCATATTGGTCTGATCAGCCAAAGTCAGACACATTGTACATTGACCCCAAATACAATGTTACTTTGGTCCTCTCTGAGTAAGTACTATCAGACAACAATCACCACCAGATATTTGAAAGGATGATCTTGTATTCCTGCCTATACCAATGAATTATTTCAGGGTTAAGAGCAAGTCTTAATCTTCTTAAGAACACATCTTATAATATAAATATAAGTTCTGACCAAGTTAATAGCTGCAAAGTACTTTGAAATTCAAATGAAAGGAAGACCTAAATAAAAATACAAGTTGTGTGCAAGTAAAAAACTAGCTAGCATTCACATAGTGCTTTAAGATTTACAAATGGTCTACAAATAACTAATTTTATCCTCACAATCACCCTGAGAGGTACTTCAATTTACTGATGAAGAAACTGAACCAGATAGGGTAAGTGCCTTGACCAGGTTAATTCAGCAAGTCTAGTAATAAACACTGAAAATAGTGCCCTTAGCAAATGATACTATTTTTCTATAGTCTTCTGTTATCCTTCACTATTATTTCTCATTAGTACCAACATGACAATATTGGTAAGTATGGCAAGAAGGAGGTATAGAAAAATGGACAGAAAAAATTTTGGAGGATAATGGATGCTCTAATCTGCTGGCAAAGCAGTTACATACTCTGAACATATGGTTTAATTATATCTGAAGAAGGAAAGTCAGCCAAATGGTATCCACTAATGGGCTTTTCCTTTTAGATGGACCTGACCTAAACTAATGTAGTATGGGGGTGCATCTAGGTGGCTCACTGGACTAAGAGCCAGGCTGAGAGAAAAGAGGTCATTCCTGGGCTCATCTAGCCTCAGATATTTCCTAGCTGTGTGACCCTGGACAAATCACTTAAACCCCATCGCCTAGTCCTTACCACTCTTCTGCCTTGGAACCAACACACAGTATTAATTCTAAGAGGGAAGGGAAGGATTAAAAAATAATAATAATGTGGTATCTGTATCAAATCTGTATCAAAATGCTTTATCATCTCAAGGAGGGGGTAAAGGAAGCTTGGAAAGAATGTGGAACTCAAAACCTGAGAAACATGTTTAAAATTGCTTCTACTTGTAATGGGGTGGTAGTGGTATAAAATATTATTGAAGAGAAAAAAAGAATGTGATACATACAAAGAAGCAAGCATTTGCTTAACAACATTAGTCTATGATGGGCAAAAAAAAAAAAAAAAAAAAAAAAAGGAATATGGTTTTGAATTTATTTTCCTAACAGTGGCTTCCCCTGAAGACAGTGGTAGCTTCCTGGAATTCTTTCACCAGAATAACTCTCTGCAGATGGCCTGTGATGTATAGGGTTGGAGGTCACTGGACATTGGTGGAGCAGGGAATATGCCGTTTCTTCAATGTGCCTTTCAGCAGGGAGCCCAAGGCACGAATAGAAGGCTCATTCACTCAGAGAGTAGTTGGGGAGAGACAGTGCTTGCTCTCTCAGAAGATCCACCCTAAGCAAGGTCTTAGGAAGCATTGTTCTGCTCAAGAGCTCTTGGTGTGAAACACGGGCAGGGGCTGGCCTCAGTGACTGCCCCGCAGCTAGGGAGGATCCTTGTGGGCAAAGCTGAAGAGGGCTTCAACCAAGAAAGTGTGTGTGTGTGTGTGTGTGTGTGTGGTCTTTACTACGTGTGAAAGTGAAGTACTGACTCAAGTTCAAAGAGTGCCCTCTGTCCCTCACAATGCATCCACAGACTCACCTATTTGAAGTCACACCTGACAGACTCCATGCTCCTGGGCTGGCAGGGAGAGGAGCCACCTATCTAAGTTGGTGGTAGTAGTAAGAGCTGTGGGTCGGGGAGGGGGATAAAAAAGCAATGAGTTTCCTACGGCGACTTGGAGAGAAAAGGGCTTAGAGCAAAGCGTCAAGTAGGGAAAGGAAGAAATGAGTGAGTAGTTCTGAAAATAGGAGGAGATAGATGGTGCTGGGCTCTGCGAAGCCAAGGTGCAAAGGGAAAGTGTCAGTCGGAGAAAAAGTGTCAATTGGGAGGATGAGGGGGCAGACAAGGTAATCCTAGTAAGGGAAAAGGAGATTCCAGGTGGGCTTACTACAAAGTATGTTAGTGCGTCCGAAAGGAAGGAAGGGGTGAAAATTCCGGACAAGAAGGGAGGGGGATGGGGAACCAGAACAGATGTCAGGGGGAGTTGAGGAACGAGATGGACAGGAGAGGCAGAGGCCTGAGTCGGGGGAGGTGTTACAATCCTGGAGAGACACGGGTGGGGACGGGAAGAAGACAGCCCAGGGAGCGGGGTGCAGGGAGAAGGGGGGTAGGGGAGAGGTGGGAAGCGCCTGGAGCAGGATTGGGCTGGGGGAGGAGCCGGCAGGCAGCATGGCGGCGTCGGCCGCACCACCGCCACTCACCCTTCTCGGTGCCAGCTCGGGCGGGGCAGCCTGAGCGGGGAGCACGGCCGGTGGTAGCGGAGGAACCGCGATCCGATCCGGTAAGGGCAGGAGGACGCGGCCCGGGAAGTCCGCACTTCCGCCCCGCGCATGCCTCGCCCCCTCTCCTGAAGAAACTACAACTCCCGAAAGCCTCTGCTTTAAGACTCCATTGGGGGAAAGAGCAGAGTTCCAGGGAATTGTAGTTCTATGGACTCTAAAGGCCAAGAATTGAGAGAAAGGTGTAAGCCCTCTGAGGAATTGATCACAGATGTTGGAGTTGGAGGAGTCCTAACATCTTACTTGTAGTTGAGGTTGTGGAGGTAGGATATTGATTAGGATAATACTGTTCAGTTTATTCTCCTTCCCCACCACCCCAAGCCATTAGTTGAATCACTGGCAGTAACAAAAAAGTTAGCTCTTGTCCTAAAAGTGGTGGCATTTGAAGGCACTCGGCCTTTGACCAAGGCACAGTACACTATTTAAACCCCAGTGGAGGTACAGTGTAGCCTCCTCCTAATTAGAGGAAAAAGTCAGCGAGGGATTAGGGTCCCAAGCCCTGGAAAAGAAATAGGTTCTCATCTCTGTAGTGGGAGAACATTGCTTCATCATCCTCTGCTTTTTCATCCTCCCATCTTAGCCTACACTGGCCATGGTGTCTTGCCTTGAAGCCATTCTCCTAGAAGAGAATATTGTATCCAACAAGGACAAGATGAGTTGTAAGTTGAGAATTCAGCTTTGAGTTGAGAAGAGAGCCAGCCCTGGGTCACCAAGAGTTGAATTGTGGAGAGGAATTGCTGAATGACCTGAGAAACTGGAGAGGCTGAGACCAAGGAGAGTAGCATAGTAGCATCCTTTTCCTCAGGAAAAGGAAATGGATCCTGAAATTCAGGAAGTGTGAGTTGTTTTGGCCCCACATGTTTTCCACGTGTTTCTCTATATTGCCTCTGTCTAGTGTGACACTTGTAATGTTATGGGAAGGCAAACACCAAGTTTTTGGAGAAATTTTTGATTACTTTTGTTTTCAAGAATGCTCTCAGTAAACATCTGTGTTTTGAACTATTTGTATTTACTATCCTACTATTAAAGGCAGGTTCTGGGCAGCTAGGTGGCATAGTGTATATAGAGAGCACCAGGCCTCCAGTTCAGAGGACATGGTTCAAATCTAGCCTCAGATACTTTCTAGCTGGGCAACTCTGAGCCAATCACTTAACCTCAATTCCCATACTTTACCATTCTTCTGCCTTAGAACCAATGCTTAGTATCAATTCTAAAACAGAAGGTAAGGGTTTATTTAAAAAAAAAAAAGTGGTAAGCTCACTGATGATAGCTTGAAATCTATGATTTTTAGAAGGGTACCTTGAACTTGGAGGAGATATCTCTCCCGGACTGTCAATCTTCAAGTACAAGTTGGGGAATGGCCTCAGAATGGATGCTACATACAAATAAGAAAAATGACTCCTGAAGTGACTAGGCTTTCCATTTCAAATGCAAAATTGTTACTATGCTGGAATGATGTGGAGGAATTACTCAAGATTCTGGGTTCATTCTCCCCTTCCATCATATTGTTTCAATATACCATCACAGAACAGTGATTTCAATGTTTGGGAAACTCCTTTCATTTATTGTTTTAGAGAGTTGCCTGAAGTTCAAGATAGGTGAAGTCACTTGACTATGGTCACATAGTAAATTGATTCTGAACATAGGTCTTCTTCACTCTAAGTCTTATCTTCCATCAGCTATCCTATGCTTCCTCTTTTCCATAAAGTTGTTGGAGGTATTTGGCTCTACAAAGATCACAGGATTAGGAATCAGTGGATCCAGGATGAAATCCCATCTGTGCTACTATGTGACCAGAGTCATATCACTTTTATTCTCTCTGTCTCTGTGACCCCATAGAAATCGTGTATTTCTTTTCCCTCCTAGAAGTGTAACAACTGTCTTTCCCTCCACAACTTTTAAAATTACTCTTTGTGGGATAAGGGAGCTTCCTGCTGGCTAGATAGCTCTTCTGTTAAACACAATGGCCAGTAGGAGGGGGCAGGAGAGAGAAATTCCCTCCTCCCTAAGCATAAAGAATGACTCTCAATTAAGATATGGATTCTTCCTCAACTCCTAACTTCTTTCTGGAATAATTACAGCTCTAGCTTTTTAAGGAGAAGAAGAAGCAGGGTCAATAATTAATAAATAATATTTAAGGCCTTCATATTTTGACACCCAGTTTACCCATTTCCTTATCTATCTTTTCCTTTTTGTGATTAGCTCTAGGCTGATCCCTGACCAATCCCTCTTTTCCCTCATCCCATATATACTAGGGAGTTATCCATGTATTTATAATAATTGACCTCATGGGAGCTAGAGGTAAAGGGAGAGAGAGGGAGAGGGGGAGGGAGACAGAGAAGGAGAGAGAGAAAGAGAGATTAAGACAGATAGAGATAGAGAGCAGGGTGGGATAGGGAGACAGGCAGACAGACAGACACACAGACACACAGAGACAGAGAGGGAGGGAGGACACAAAGAGAAACAAAAGAAAGCCCAGAATAGGGTTTTGGAGAACTCTTACCTTTAGAAGGCAGGAGATGGAGGATGAAGGCAAAAGAGTCTAAGGCAAGTAAGGGAAAATCAGGAAAGAAACATTCCACAGAAGTAAAGGGAGGAAAGAGTATCTGAAAAGAAATGGGGGTAATAATGGTGGTGGTAAATAGTATTAAAAGGTCAAGTGAATGGATTTTAAAAGGCAAATAGGCCTGAAAAGAGACCTCTATGATCACTCCCGATTTTGCTGATGAGAAAACAGACTCGGAGAAGTTATTTGGTTTGACCAAGATCAAATGCCTAGATTATAGGAATTACATAGATAATGTTTTTCTTTCTCCAAAAGAAATCATTTCTCCAGCATTAAAAAATCCCTTTCTCTCCCTGGAAGGTTTGATCCCAGAGTTCTTGAACTAGAGAATTTCTGAAGGTGGGCCTTGGCTGGGATTTGAGCTTGGACCTCATCTGTGTTTTGTTGGCTGTTGCTAAATCACTGATAATCTTTGAAAATAGATTCAGTAGAGTGTCTCTCAGGGTCACAAACCAGATGGAAGTGAGTGGGAGTGAGGCAGAGGAGGAAAAGAATGCATTAGGATCAGATCAGAAAAATCCCTTTCTGGGGATTTTAAGGCCAACACTCAGCCCCACAAATACATTCTTTATTTCTTTGACAATAAAGTGAGTTTTGTTTTCTGATAAATTATCTTGGGATAGTATCTCAGAGAAGAACAGCAATGACATTTTGTAAATGCTGAGAAAATTGTTAATATGAAAGAGTGTGCACTTTCACGTTGGGCTGGTTAACTTGAGCAAAATTATATAGGACATGGAGCTTTAGCCTGGGGCCACTGGTTCTGGCAACCTTAGAGTTAGGCTTTGTGATCCTGGGGCCTAAGTATTCTGTGTTTACTCTATGCTCTAACCATATGATGGCTCTCCATCTTTTGATTGGTACACTAGGCATTAGCTTGGTTTTTAGGTTCTTGATGGTCTTGTCTCAGGCCTCAATGGCTTTGGCATTGTTGGCTTGAATTCTTCAATCCTTTTTTGTTGTGTTTCTTTTGTAAGGGTTAAAATTAATTGTTGAACTAAATATATAAAAATGTGGTTGCTGAAAATATATTACTCAAGTCAGCATGACTTTTGATGGTAGTTTATTTACAAAAGGAGAAAGAGGGAAATGAGAGAGAGAGAGTAGATAATTACTCTGCCAGATGTGAACCAGGCAGGGCTTCAGACACCCCAGCAAAGGGGGCAGGGCAGAGGTAAATTAAACAAGGGTTCTAGTCACGAGGCTCCTCCAAGACGAGGGGTCTCTCTGGAGGCTAGTACCTCCAGAAAAGCCAGGAAAAGGAATCAGCTTTTTCACTCACCCACATGGTAGTTCTGAGGGAAGATCCAAGTTCCAGATCCACGAAGCAGATCCTCCACCAACCTTAAAAATGCTCAAAGAGAGCAGCTGGGTAGCTCAGTGGATTGAGAGTCAGGCCTAGAGACGGGAGGTCCTAGGTTCAAATCCAGCCTCAGACACTTCCCAGCTGTGTGACCCTGGGCAAGTCACTTGACCCATTGCCCACCCTTACCACTCTTCCACCAAGAAGTCAATACACAGAAGTTAAGGGTTTAAAAAAAATTTTTTTTTAATGCTCAAAGAACTGTTAAGAACTATGTGGAATCCCCTCACAAGAAGTTGCAACTGTTTTTAAAGATGCTTCTTTGCGGCACTTTCTGTGCATTCCTTCCACTTTATGTGGGCCAATTGTAGCTTTAGCTTTGCTTAGAACTGCTCGGGGGCAGTCAGTCATTTCTGATTTGTCACCCACTATAGCGCATGTGAGTCACAGACCTTCCCCCCACTTAAGGATAAGAGGGGTATATGCAGGTCTAGTAATTAAATCTAAAAATAGCTAGGGGAGAATTAATCCCATCTTCACACTTTGCAAAGTGCATGTTTCTCAGAAATTTGGAATCAACTCTTTTCAGAGATTTATATTTCTATAACCTAGAGATTTCTTGATGCCATTTTTGTGATTGGTTATAGGTGATATAGTTCTTAGATTTAACCATCTTTACACTACTGCCTGAGGAACATGCCAATAGATGAAGGTTAGGAACTTCTAATGAGACTTTTGTTAAAATCATTATCTGGGACAAGATGGATGCCACTTTGAATGACAGGACTGGCAGTTGAGAATCTTGGAATGTTCCCAGATGCTGTGAGCCAAGGGCAAAAAGCAGTTGGACCCAGCCCTATAAATACCCCCAAGTGACAAAGCAGTAGGGCTCGTTTTGGAGCAAGGACTTGGGAAGGAGGGAGGTTAAGGGTGAAAGAGGTAGGCCTGAAACCTGTGACCTGTTATCCTACTGTGAGAGCTAGTGATCAGTCACCATCTTTGTTATTAGAGCTGAGAGAGTTTACTGATTCATCTATCAACATCATCAATAGCCTTCCCTAATCTCTGGCTTGGCTGTGGCCAAGTCAGGTCAGTTAGTGAGAGGGTGAAGAGCCTCCAGTGTCTACTAAGCCTAGCAATCTCCAGACCTTGATCAACAACCTAGATTAATAGCCAATCAATTAGCAATAGGGTTCCTAAATCCTCAGTCCTGTTACCTTGTTTTCCTTACCCCATCAATAGATCCAATATAGTGTTTTACCAACAAGTACCTTTCCTGAGTGGTTATTATACCAAAGCCCTTGGGAAGGGGAGATCAATACGCAGCCAGATTATACCGTTTCCAATAGCCAATCAATAGCCCTTATCAACAACTAATCCAACCTCAGGTTGGGACCTAGAGAGGCTAACCATCCACACAGCCTCTCAAGGGGTCCCAGCTTGGGCAAACTGTTAGAAGGAATGTTATGATGATAATAACATAATTTGGAGAAGCAGATAAATGTGTCAGGGCCAAATAGAGCTTCAAGTCAAGAGCCACAGATTGACAGGCTTCAGTGAGGAAAGAGGGGGCTAAACACTCCTGGCTCTCAAACCCCTCCCCCTCTAACAGTTGCTGTTTCATTTGGGTATGAAGACAGGATCAGATCCTGGTAAGTTTCTGTTATGGCTGAAACCCAAATGATGTTCCTTTTCTTTAATTTATATTCCTCACAGGTGAGTTAGATGAATAAGTAGAAGCTAGTTATCTAACTGTTGAGGACAGAGAAGATCTTCTTAAATTGGCAGCAGACAGGATTCAAACTAGATGTCCAGACTGAGTTGTGAGTATTCCCCAAATAATTTCCCAGGCACCGATTTGAAGGTAATGGTTATATTAGGAAATAACAAGGAAAACTAGAAAGGTTAATGAGGGTTTTAGGATAATGAAAGGTGACCCTGAACTGTGAGATTGAAGCTGCCCTTCCCCCCTCACAGGAGGGGATGAGACACTTAACTAAAACTGGCTCTCTTGCTATTGATGAATATCTATTAAATATTTGTTGTAATGAAGTTGATATAAACTAACCCTACTAAACAGGCTAGTCCTTAAATAGTAACCACACTGGCTATGCCACTATGGCTTCTCAAGTGAAGCCCCAAGTGAGGAGTAGTAAGCAAGGTGTCTGCTCACTTCACCCTCCACAAAGTAACTGTCTCAAACCCTTCTCAACTGCCCTCTCACCCAAAGTTCTCCAGGATATCCCCTGGAGAACTTTGGGTGAGGCTATCCCTATATCTTTGCAGGGATTCCATGATTTGCATCTCCATATAACAGGGAACAACTGACAGGCTTAATCAATCAAGCCTGTCAGGGAGGAGAGAGAGGCATAGATTACATCAACCACAACTGTGAGAGGAGAGTGTGTTTCTCCCTCACTGCCTGGGCATACAATCCTTCTTCCATCCATACTATCTCTGAGATCCATATATACAATCAAATCTCAAGAAGATCCAGGAGAGAGATTGAGATAGAGATAGATATAGTCTATCCACACATTTCTTTTTAACACTTCATATAAGCACATATTTCCCTTAGTGGTACCTATGCGCTTGACACACATAACCTTCAGAAGAAAATGGTGCCCTAATACATGTGTAAGGATAAGTGATAAGGGATAAGGAGAAATTCATAGATTTTTTTTAAGAGGAAAGGAGGAGAATTTAGATACAAACCCTGGAAGAAGATTCTGGAGGGAGAAGAGGATTTTAGGAGTTGACTGTTCGTAATTGTCACTCCTAATCTAGCTTTCCACCAAGCTGGATCTTTGCTCTGGCACCTCCTTGGAAGAACTAATCTTCTGGAAAGATTAGGGATTCCTGGGTTGGAGAATTGCCTTGGAGTAGACTGCCTTTTCCCTAGAGCAGTGATGGGCAAACTACAGCCCATGGGCCAGATGCAGCCCCCTGAAATGTTCTATCCAGTTGTGGGACATTATTCCTAATCTGATGAATACAATGAGTAGGGCACAATACAATGAAAATTCGAAAGAGTTGCCTTAGAAACAGACTAACAGATGAGCATTTCCTTTTCTTTGGCCCCCTCTTTAAAAAGTTTGCCCATCACTGCCCTAAAGTACAGAGATCAGCCTGTCTGAGATCAACTGGTCAGAGATCAACTGGGCTAAGGTAATCCCAAACAATCTACCTCCATTTGGAGGTAGTCATCTCTTTCACATGGTCAGTTTTTGTGTATGTGCTATATACTGCTGAAAAGAAGGTATATTCCTTTCTATATCCATTCAGTTTTCTCCAGAGAAACTCTATTAGTTCTAACTCTAGAACTAATAGAGGAACTCTATTAGTTCTAACTTTTTACAAATTTCATTCTCTTCCTTCACTTCTTTCTTATTTATTTTTTGGTTCAATCTACCTAGATCTGTTATTTCAATTCCTAAAGCTCATTTAATTTCTTTTAAAAATCTGGAGGCTATACTGTTTGGTGAATATATGTTTAATATTGATATTACCTTTCAGCAAGGTGTAATTTCCTTTCTTATCTCTTTTAGTTAGATCTATTTTTGCTTTTGCTTATCTGATATCATGATTGCTATTTCTGTTTTGTTTTTTTTTTTTACTTCAGATGATGCACAATAAATTCTGCTCCAGCCTCTTACCTTTACTCTGAGTGTACTTCCCTGCCTCAGATGTGTTTCTTCTTCTTTTTTTTTTTTTTTAGTTAGGTATTTTTTAATTTTTTTAGAAAAATTTTTTCCATGGTTCCATGATTCATGTTCTTGTTCCCTCCCCACCCCTACTACCTGTAGCTGACGCTCATTTCCACTGGTTTCTTCATGTGCCATTGATCAAGACTTATTTCCATATTATTGATAGTTGTATTAGGGTGGTCATTAAGAGCCTACATTCCAAATCATGTCTGCATCAACCCATGTGTTCAAGCAGTTGTTTTTCTTCTGTGTTTCCACTCCTGTAGTTCTTCCTCTGAATGTGGGTAGCGTTCTTTTCCACATATCCCTAAGAATTGTCCTGGGTTGTTGCATTGCTGCTAGTACAGAAGTCCATTACATTTGATTTTACCACAGTGTATCAGTCTCTGTGTATAATGTTCTCCTGGTTCTGCTCCTTTCACTCTGCATCAATTCCTGGAGGTCATTCCAGTTCACATGGAATTCCTCCAGTTTATTATTTCTTTGAGCACAATAGTATTCCATCACCAACAGATACCACAATTTGTTCATTAACAACATACTATAGGATTCTGTTTTTTAATCCACTCTTCCATCCTTTTTATGGATGAATTCATTTTATTTACATTTATAGTTATGATTATTAACTGTGTATTCCTGTCCATCTTATTTTTCTCTTTTGAGCCTACTCTTTTTCTATCCCTCTTCATAAGTGTTTTGCTTTTAATCATCACTCCCTATATCCCCCTCCTATCTGTTACCCTCCCCCTTGTCTTATTCCCCTCCTACTTCTTTATAGGGTAAGGTTGGATTCTATACCCAGATTAGTATTGTTGTTATTCCTTCTCTGAGCCAATTGTGATGAGAGAAAGGTTTAAGCATTGCCTAGCACCAACTTCATCTTCCCCTCCACTGTAATAAATTTTTTGCACCTTTTAGAAATAATTTACCCCATTTCACCTCTCCCCTGTTCTCTCAGTGCTAGCCTCTTTTTCACCCCTTAATTTTTTTGCATATTATATCATCTTAATAAGCTTACTTCCATACTTTTTGTCTATGAATACTCTTTCTAATTGCTCTAATACTGATAAAAATGTAAAGAATTACAATTATCATCTTTCCACATAGGAATATAAATGACCTTATTGAACCCCTTAAAATTTCTCTTTTTTAATTACCTTTTTTATATTTCTCTTGAGTCTTGCATTTAGACATCATATTTTCTGTTTAGTTCTGTTTTTTTTTCAACAGGTATGCTTGAAAAATCTTCTTTTTTATTAAATGATCATTTTTTCTCCCTGGAAAAACATACTGAGTTTTGCTGGATAGGTGATTCTCCATAAGAACCTAGTTCTTTTATGCTTTAGAATATCATGTACCAAGCCTTCTGATCCTTTAATGTGGAGGCTGCTAAGTCCTGTGTAATCTTGACTGTAGTTCCATGATATTTGAATTGTTTCTTTCTGGCTGCTTACAGCATTTTCTCCTTGACTTAGGCACTCATGAATTTAGTTAAAATATTTCCAGTACTTGTCATTTGGGGATTTATTTCAGGAGGTAATCTGTGAATTCTTTGAATTTCTATTTTACCTTCTTGTTCAAGAATATCAGGGCAATTTCCTTTGATGGTTTCTTATAATATAATGTCTAGGCTTTTTTTTTTTTTAAATCATGGCTTTCAGGTAGTCCAATAATTCTTAAATTGTCTCTCCTAGATCTATTTTCCACATCAGTTGTTTTTTCAATGAGATATTTCATGTTTTTTCTGTTTTTTCATTTTTTTGATTATGTTTTGTTTCTTGATGTCTCATGAAGTCATTAGATTCTATTTGCCCAATTCTGATTTTAAAGATATAATTTTTTTCTGTGAACTTTTGAACCTTTTTGTCCATTTGACCTATTCTGCTTTTTAAGCTATTATTTTCTTCTTGCTGTGCTTTCTTTTTCTTCCTCATTTTTCCTCTGCCTCTCTTAATTGATTTTTTGAAATCCTTTTTGAGCTTTTCCAAAGCTTGACACTAATTCATATTTTTCTTTGAGGTTTTGTGTATAACAGCTTTGTTTTTATTGTATCCTTCTTATTCTGTGTCTTACTCTTCTTTTTCTCCATAAAAATTTTATATGATTAGGTGTTTTTTTTAAATGTTTGCTCATTTTCCCAGTTTTTTTAAACTGTTACTTTTATCTTCAAGGTTGGCTCTGTTCTCAGAGTAGAGGGGGGCACTCTTTTAAACATCAGTTTTTCTTTGCTTTTATCTTTAGCTCTATTTCTGGGTTTTTGCACTTTTAGTGTCTGTGGGTTGGGAGCTCTGAAAACCTGAAAACCACTTTCCACTGTAAGAGGGAAAATTTAGCTATTTTATAGATATATATTTAATATGTGGCTGCCAGGAATCAACAATTCAGGTTGATTCTGTAATTAAATCAGACCCAAGTCAGCATCGGGTTGAGGCAAGTTTATTTACAATCAGGAAGGTAAAAGTATAGGAATAAAGAGAGAGGGAGAGGCTAGTCCAGGCCTGGTCAGGCCTGGACGAGGGAGAAGGTTAAAAGGCTAAATAAATGAAGCTGCAAGCCACAAGGCCCAGCAACCAGATAGGCTTGTGCCTACTTAAGGCAGAGTTTAGAAGAGGCCTAGGTAGGCCAAGGAAGTCAGCCTTACTTACCCATGTGACAATACAGAGTGTAAGCATTCTGTGGTCTCAGGAGAGGTCCTTCAGCACCAAGTTCAGAGCAGGAACTGCCTCCACAGGAAGTAACCAACTTACTTAAAGAGATAGTGCCTTTTGTCACTTCCCGTGGGTCCACCTCTAATTCAAACGGACAAATGGCAGTCTCTACATTGATTTGGACTGCCCAAAGGGCAGTCCCTTATTCTTGATTTGTTACTTATTGTCACGTGTGGGTAACTTGTGCCCCCTCCTCACTAAGGAAGGTGAGGGTGACGTAATTTCTAAGTCTAGGTTAAGTAGGAGTCTAACTAGGAATGGGCTGGAACTAATTCCATTTACACACCACTGCTAATTTGATTACCACCACCACCACCCCGGGACTGGCTTGCAGAGCTCTGAGAACTATGGGCTAAGCTGTGCTGAGTCTCAGGGTCTAGCCTCAGGCTTGGCCAGGGACTTTGGGCCTCACTCTGAGCTTGATCAGGTTAGGAACACTGTAGACTGCTTTGCCCTGGGGCTTGTGACCTTACCTTGAGCTTGGGTAGGAGCCTATCCAGACTAGGATACTGTGGATTGCCTTTGCACTGGCATTTAGTTCCTCAGTGCAAGCTTGAGTTAGGGCTCTGGATTTCAGCATGGGCTTACACAGGCCAGGCTCTGTGAACTGCCTTGAGCTGTGGTTCTAGGCATTGCTCTAGGCTTATACAACCTAGGTCAGTGTTGGCGAACCTTTTCAAGATTGCATGTCCAAACTGCAACTTCAAGCTGTCTGTAAGAGAACCCCACATTATCTCAGAGAGTGGAGGGAGGAAGTGCTCACATTGGTGACTGGACAGAGGAGTAGGGCATGCAAAAATGTCCTCAGGCACTTGGAGAGGGGGAACAGAGCAGCCCCCTCTGTGTAGTCCTGGCACCCATGCCATATCTTCACCAACATGGACCTAGGTGCACCACATGGGCTGGCTTGCTCTGAGATTCAAGACCTCAATGTAGGCTTGAATGAGGGCTCTAAGCATCATCTTGGCCTCATGCCCACTAGGCATCTTGCTGACTGCCTTGTGGCTGGGGCTTAGGAACTTAGTTTGTACTTGGGTTTTGGATTCAGAGCCTCTTTCTGGTCCTGCACCAGCCAGATACACCATGGACTGCCCTATTCTTGGGCTTGGAGCTTCACTGTAGGCTTGGACTAGGGCTTGGAACTTAAAGGGGTATATGTGAGGCTGCGTGGCTATTGGGTTAGGCAGAGTCTCAGGGTCTTGAGGTTGGCTTGGACCAGGTTCAGAACCTGGAACAGTAAATGTGGAGGGGGGGAGAGGCTTGTGACAGTACTCTTTGGAGGGGCCTTGCTATAGGCTGTTCTCCCCTCTCACCCCTGCCTACCTTTCCAGTTGTTTTCTGCAGGAAAGCTGTTTTATTCCATCCCCTTTTTGGTTCTGTTACTCCAGTATTTGTTTTGAAGCATGATTTTAAGGTTGGCTGGAAAGGATTCAAGTGGTTTGAACTTTCCCTGCTTCTCCTCTACCATCTTCCAAGCTCACTTAGTGTCAATTGTAAAACAGAAGGTAAAGGTTTTTAATTAAAAAATAAAAAACAAAACAACATTATAGTGAAAAGCAGCTGAGAAAAAAATCACATCTGCAAGAAACATGTCATGAAGTTCAGCAAAGCCATATGATCTTGAAAGCAAAAGATCTTGAAAGCCAAAGATCTTGAAAGATAAAACCAAGGCAACAAACAACTACAAAACGGAATATAAAACGTCACAGAATTTTTTATAGACATCTATTTTAATTGGCAACAGTATTGGAATTATCCTGCAAACTACTGCTTCTCTAGCCAATGAATTATAAGAGTGTAGTACATGAAGGGCCTGAGTTTGAATCATGGGAGCATCAAGACAATGAGAATGTAATAGACTATGTGATAGCAAAAAGAACCTTTATTAAAGGTGGTAAAGATAAAAAATTAAATAGGGAAGTTCATGTTTCCAGCAGCAAAAGAAAAACCTTGCAAAATCCCTTCAAAACAGCAGCCTCTATAGGACTCTTCTGGCATTTCTGGCTGAATCTAAATGGGGAAATTCCATAAACATATAGACAGTTGGATTCAAACTGTAGCCACTAGCTGATTTGACAGGGTGATGGTTATAGTCTGCTGGCTAAATTCAGATAATAGTGGTTACCACTGTGAGCTGAAACTAAGAGTAGCTTTTTTCACTCTGTCTTTCTGATTAGAGTCTAACCCCTGAACAATAGGCTCTAATAGGTTTTTAGTTTCCTAACATGGGATTGGGGGGTAGATATTTCTGTACGCAAAGACAAGTTGAAAATTTTTCATCCATTCTCCAGGTATAAATCCAGCTGAGTCCATTCTCTTTGTAGTGATGTAGACAGGCTTCAGGCCAATCAGTGATATCATTTTCTATGCCAGTAGATAGGATAGAGAAGTTAGTGCACCAGAATTAAGTCTCATTGTTACCTTCTACAGGAGATGATACAATATATAGAACTATAAGGTTGACATTGTCTCTCCTCTTTTCACAATAGAAGATTAATTCTTATGCACTCCTGGGGGTAGAATGTAGTCATTAGTCATGGGACAAGGTACCCATTGTGTTGGGGAAAGGGACCCATTTTGGATTATCTATATTTTATCAACACCTCTCTGCTGCCTGTTGCTATGAATAACAGTGTTCCTTTAGGATGACACAGCAAATAAGGAGTGCCCTCACTGGCAAATTGCTTTATCCATACTTACAATATGGTAAGTCCAGGTATCTCTTCTGTAAAAAGGAAGAGCAAGCCCTGAAATTTCTGAAGAATTTGGCAGTTAGAATGTTGGAGGAGGAACCCAGTGTCCATTGGAGGAGAGGAGAAACTTCTGGGAAGGAAAAATATGGAGGAGGGGCTTTTTGGGGTAAGCCAGAGAAGGAGGTTGGAATGAGCTGGCTTTGTGATCCCCAGAGTGTGGCCTTTGGGTTTCCCAGACATAAAGAAGACCTATTTTCTCCTGAGACATCTTGTTTCTAGAGTATCACTTGTATCATCAACTGGGCCAACAGGGTTTTGGGGTTTTCTGGACTTCCTTTGAGGGAGCTGTTCCATGAACCTCACCTGCCTTGGGCTTTGCTCAGCAGTACCCCTGAATAGATCTAAAACAGCCATAGCTTTAGGATAAAAAATAGAGGGCTTAGGGAAAGTGAAGCTGTGTTTGGCCTTTAGGTCTGGGACTCCGTGGGTCCCTGGCATAGAGACAGACTTTTGGGATTAGGGATTACCTTACACCCCCTTTTCCTGTTGAACCCCTATTTCCTTTCCCCTTTGCCTTGTTTTTCCTGTAATAAACACCAAAGATTTCCTAGATCAGATCTGCGTGATTCAGTTGGAGGGAGGCATACTGGTAGGGATAGTGAAGGGAGTCAGATTGATCTCCATTTTAAGCCTGACCCCTTAGAGGGGAAGTTTCTGTGTACCCCAACTGGCACCAACATTCAATTGGGGTGTCACTCATTTCTCCTGGAGGGGACAACATTCCTTTAGCCCCTCAACCCCAGCACATACTTCAGGGGTTCCCATTTTCACAAGGAGATCCCCATTTGTCTCCCAGTAAAGAAGGAAGGAGGGGTCTTTCTATTCCTTACTAGCTGGCCCACAACTACACCCCAATCCTCCTAAACACCCCACTCTTTACACTTCCCTCTAGCTATGTTGGTCATCTGTCCACTCTTTCAGAAGCATCCCAATATATAGTATGTTAAGTGTCATTAAGATAACCTGGTAAGAGGGAAATGTAGGGAGAAGTCTTTTTTCCAGATAAATACTGCAGCTGTGATCTCCTCCCCCTGCTCCATCAAGGTTTCTGTCTGTGGGAGTTTTTAAAGCATGTGTTAGCACACCCACTGAACTGAATAAAAGCTCTGTGTCTAGGGGGGTACACTTACTACTTCTAGGGAAAATAGTATAGAACCATTTGGTCTTCCATGAGGAATAGTTTGCTAGATAAGGAGTAGTTATTGATACTAAAGATTGCTTCTCCTAAAACGGGGAAATATTAGAATGGAAACAGAGAGTATTAGTCTTTCTGTATGGTCTCCATTTACCATTTCCATAATTTTCCAGACCAAGGTGCCACTCCCTGATCACTACTCCCAATTGTGTGCTGTTTCTCTCATTAGAATCCACATTCCAGGTAAATTCAAGGCAGCTAGATAGCACAATGGATATAGTGCCAGACCTGGAGTCAAGAGGACTTGGGTTCAAATGTGACCTCAGACACTTTCTACTGTGTGACCTGGGACTAGTATCTTAACCCCAGTTGCTTAGCCCTTGCTGCTCTTCTGACTTACAACTGATACTCTGGTAAGGGTTAAAAAAAATTTTTTTATAATAATAAAAAAAGAATGTTCCTCGAGAGAGGGATTGTCATTGCTTTTATATTTGTATCCCCAGCACTTAGCACATAGTAAGCAATTAATAAATGTCTTTTAATATAACTATATTTGAATGTAGATCTATTTTAACATAAACATATTCAAATACATATGTATGTATAGAGATTTATTCTTAATACTGTATCATTTTGATTTCTAATACTGTTCTATAATGTAGTTTTTTAAAAAAACTTATCTTCCATTTTAGAATCAATACTAATTATTGGTTCCAGTGGCAAACCTTATGTATTTGGGTGAATTTTTTCTTCTTTTCTTTTTGTCTTTAAAAAATACTATTCGTTATTTGAGATGGCTCTGTGAGAGGAGGAGGAAGAGGAGTTCTAGAGAACACCATGATGATGTAAAAAGAAAAGTAAGCTGCACAAAATGAAGGTTCTCAGTTTCATGTGGCTTCTCTTTTTCTGTTCTATTATATGTGTATATGTAAATCATGTATATGTAAAATGCCCATTTTATTTTGTGTTAAGTTTATAATAATAATTGTTTGTAAATAAATAGGAACCCCTCCCACCCCTCACTAAAATAGAGTTCTTTTATTTCTTCAGATGTAAAATATTTGCACTATGGGCTCAGGTAAAGTGAGAAATAACGGTGTCATATTAGAATGGTGTCAAGGGGATTCGATATTCAAATGAGCTGAAGATGGTAAGTATAACAAAAAGCTTACTGCCTGCCTGCCTTCCTTCCTTCCTTCCTTCCTTCCTTCCTTCCTTCCTTCCTTCCTTCCTTCCTTCCTTCCTTCCCTCCCATAAATTTTTGGTCAGTTGATCAAGTAGATAGTATTAATTGATGTTCATACAGGGCTTTTATGTTTGCAAAACATTTTACACACATTATCATATTTGGTTCTCACAATAGCTCCACAAGATAGATACTACAGGTATTATCATCCCCATTTTACAGAAGAGAAAACAGGTTCAGAGAGATTAAAATATTAACCTACTCTCATATAGCTAGTAAATTTTGGAGGCAAGGCATTAAGTCAAATCCACTGCTCTTTCCATTATATTATCTCTCTACCAATAATAGATAAAAATAATGATTAATTGGGAGAAGGCCAAAATTTTGAACTAATTTTGTTTCTGTTTTTAATCTTCCAAGCATCATGATCTTTGGAATAGGCAGGGTGGGACAAATAATTAGTTAACAGTAAAAATCCAAGGTAAATAAGTATATTTATATATAAACAAAATCTTCTAGTTTTCCTCCAGCTGAAACCTCCATTCCTGGGTGAACTATGCCCCAGGGTACTGAAAAAATATACTGGTTCTTGTGATTGTTTAACCTCTCAATAACTACTGAAAGATTATGGAGAATTTTAGAAGTGCTGGGCTTTCATATTGTCACTGCTCTCTCCCAGTTCTCCTCCTGCCTGTCTGATTGTTCCTTAATCTTCTTTGCTAGATCATCATCATCGATATCATGCCCCTATGTTATGGGCCTCTCTTATGCCACGGAATCTATGAAGTGAAGGATTGAGGTAAATGAGGAAGATGAGGTAACTGGTATTTGTTGGTTTTTCTCTGCCTCCATTGTTGCCATATAGATTGTTGCTTTCCTGTTGTGGGTCAAATGAATGTTAGTCAAATGCTTGTAGCCACAACAAAATGCACTCCTAGGAATGGTGAGCTTCCTCTTACTACTGGGAGACTTCAAAAAGAGGTTGGATGACCATTTGTAAGGGCTGTTAGATAAGGAATTCATTAATTAAGTATGAGTTGAATCAGCTAATTTTTGAGGTCCTTTTCTAGCTCTGCTCCTTTGACTCAATAATTTTCAGGGGCTCTACTAGGTGTGACTAAAGTAATATAATGAAATAGCCTGTTCAGTCTGTGTAGTTACCAAGAGTAAGATCCACCTGCCCTGAGACTCCCAGAACATTAGCTTTACCATCCCAGGAACAATGAGCATGGGCGGGCATCCAGGGTAGTTTGAACACACTGCCAAGTTTCCACTTTTCCATTCTAGCTCTTGAAATTCAAAGTAGGACTCTCCCCACCCCTGGCTCCTTGGCAGAGGGACAGTACAGTCTCAGTCTAATGGTCACTACCCTTCAGAATGGAATTCAAATTTTCCAATATGGGCCTCTGCCTTCATAAAGATGATTGGATAATCTAGTCTAGCCCAGCCCAAAATAGCTGGAAAAGACAAACTGTTAGGGTCACAGTGCAGATAATAGAATGTCGCTCTTATGAAGAACCAAATTCAAAGTGTTTTAAGGAATCCTAACTGTGCCAAATACTTTTTTCTCATGGGGAAACAGATATAATGACTAGAAGTAATTTGTCTAGGATTTGTGAACAAAAATAGAGATCAAAATACAAAGGGAACTCCTGTCTTCTGAGACCATAGGTGGTCTCTTTTTGCCCGTGTTATTCTACAAAGTGCTACATCCCAGAGATGTACCTCTTGTTTAAGCCGTTAGATGGCCCTTGGTTTGGGGGAATATTTGAGAACCCCTTAGGGACTTCGGCATAGTAATCACTGTATTGGAGGTACAGGCTCTTGGGGGTCTCCAGGTTGAATCTCCTAGAACATAGGTCCCCAGAGAGGTACTTGGAGGAGGGAAAAATGTAGTGGCATCACTCTTTGTCTTGACCACAGACATCATAGAGCTGATGAACACAATATGAGCCATAGGGCACCATGCCACTATTTCTGCAATGGCATTAACAGAGATTCTTAGGATACAATATAGGAGAAAAAAATCTTTCCAAAAGAAAATATCATTAATATGTCCTTGGTCATTTAGACTGTACATAGTGATTAAAATTATCATCTTATGCAAATATTTCCCCTTCTGTATTTGCCATCATGAAAAAAATAAGAAAGTATTTCTAAGATAAAATAAAAGTTGATATTGGCATTTAAAGACTTTCACAGGTTATATGCCTTTTACCTATATGGCATAGTGGACAAAGTGCTAGAAGACAAACTTTGCATGACTAGGGTTTTTGATAAAGTAATGGTCTTGGAGAGGCAATAACCAATCAGGGAAGCAGAACCCAGGATAGGGGTTTCTCCAGAGTGAGAAAACAACTAACAATAATATGGAAGAGATGGCTGTAGAGTCTAGGGGAAAAGTAAAGCATGAGTAGGACTTTTTTTGAAGTAGTACAGAGCAGCTCATCTCTCCTACAAGAATGAAAGAAAAATGACTGCATACTGAGGTTTGATCAAGAAATTAGAGGAGAAACTATAGTAAGGGCATTTTCCAAGTATAAATCTACATAAAGAGCTAACCAGAAGTCTGTGGGAATTAAGAAGTCTAGCTAGAAAAATCTTGACCTAGGAATAAAAGATGGAAGCTATCCAACACACAGACCAGGGTCAAGTCAGGGAAGTATGAATCCCAAAGCCTTTGCTCTGAATCTATATTAGGCCTTGGGGGCGGTTAAGACCCTGAGGAACTTAGACCAGGAGGGGAAATTATCAGGTCTTGCCCTGAGTCAGAAACCCTCACCCCTTCCCCCTGGCACAGTCCACTGAGAAGAGGGAGAAGTGGCAGAACTCCAGATAATAGTGATCTAGACAAAAAAAGCCCTTGTCTCTTTCAAGAATGATGCAGTCTGGACTTGATGCAAAGTCCCAGTTCAATAAATTAATCTGAAAAAAATGAATAAAACAAATGAAACATAGATTTTTTTCCTTTTTTTTTTTAATCAGGTCTATCTTGTCCAAACTGAAAGTACAATGGCTACTCATGGGCCTGATCCCATTTCTGATCAGGATAGAAACTTTATAACCTTTGTTTTCTAATTTGGGTCACTTCACCCCTAATTAGTTAGCCTGATAGTCCTGATCTCCTAGGGACTCACTGTATTTGTGCACAACCTAGTTTGGACCCTAGACCAACTTTAGCCCTACTACAGTTCAGAACTTCCAAACTCTAGTGATTTATCAACTGCAACATATCCCAGTAGGAGGGGTGACAGGCATGTGCTACAAATCTAGTCCAAAGAAAAGTGTTAAGAAATATTATGGAGTTAGGTACACCTACAACACAAACTCAGAAGAGAATAATTCCACATAATCTACATCCTAAACCTCAAACAAAATCACAGGCTTACCATAATCTGCTAGAATTCTTGGAAGAAGGAAACAGTTTTGAAAATATGAAAAAATATAAGGTATCTGCTAGAAACTTTGAACCACATTTCAAGAAATCATAAATTAAAATTGCCCAGTTCTATTCGATCTGGAGGGCAATCTGAAACAACAAAGAATTTTTTAGGTCAACTTCTGAAAGAAACCTCAAAATCAAAACTCCCAGGAAAAAAACTGAGATTCTGGACCAAAGGAAAAAAAAATACTTTAAACATCCAGAAAAAGATTTCAAGTACCAACAAGTCACAGTGAAGATAATACAAGACCAGAGAGCTACTACTATAAAAAACTAGGTTGGAATATGATATTCCAGAAAGCAAAATATAAAAGGCTTAGAATAAAGAGTAGGAGAAGGGAATAAGCATTTATATAATGCCTGCAATATGCTAGGCATTGTGCTAAGCACATCAAAAATAATTCATTTGACCACTACAACAATCCTGTGAATTATTATTCCCATTTTACAGTTGGGAAAACTGAGGGAAACAGATTAGATGATTTGCCCAGACTTATCCAGCTAGCTCATGTCTGAGGCCACATTTGGCCTGACTTCAGTTTTCTATCTACTGTGCTAACTAGATGACCCAGTAGCTTACCCAGAAAAACTGAATATAAATATACAGTCAGGAAAGTGAAGCCAAGAAGGCACAAGAAGAGGCACAAGTACAGCCTGGTTTCCTCTAATGCATCTCTTCCATACAAACCTAGACTGAGTCCTTACTGGGAAATCTAAGGACAAAAAATCACAGTGAATTATTTTTTCCAATTCAGATTGGCATAAGGAGATAGACTGAGGGATAGCTGACATTGTGGATGGGGTCCATCTAGAAATGTCTGCCTGGGACATTCTAGCACAGGGGCTAGAAGAATACAAGGGCTAAGCATTGGAACAATATGGGGTCCCAGACATATACAAGCCTGACTTTGTATAGTATGCAGGAACAATTACAAACTAGCAGCCCTATTGCTCACTATTCAGTTCCAGATCACAGATTCAAGGTGAAATAAGGAGACATATAACAAGGGGGTGGCATTGCAGGATAAAGAGAGGTCACAGGCCCTGGTCTATGTACAGAGGAGGGCTTATTCAAGGTGAAATAAGGAGACATATAACAAGGGAGTGGCATTGCAGGATAAAGAGAGGTCACAGGCCCTGGTCTATGAACAGAGGAGGGCTTATATTCAGAAGCAAACTAGCTCTGTGACTGATCTTGGGAGCAGTGACAGGAGGAGGGGTTTCCCTATTTCTAGCCTCAAGCCTAGTCTAAAGTTCATACAGGTAAGACGGTAGCTTATGTTATATTGAATCTCCGGGAGCTTGAAGTTCACCTTTGATTGACAAATAAGTCAGTTGGATGGAATGTTCCCAGGGAAGTCATGCGAAAGGCAGGAGGAGGGGCAGTTAAGAACCCTGAGCAGAAGTTCTGGGTCTTTGACCTGTGCTGAGGCTGGAGATTGGTGGATCTTGGAGTGAGAGGGTGCAAACATCTCTCTGCAAACTCTTCCTGTACTTGAGATACCGTTCCAACCTATACCTGACCACCACCTTGGTGTCCACTGCCCCTAGATATTAGGAGTTTCATCATCTAGATATCTAGGTTTCCCAGGGCCCGGGAGGGATATGGGAAGTGGGCAGGAGACGAAGAAGAGGGTGGAAAGGGTGGACATAACTCAACTGTAAGGCTGAAGATCTATTGAAGAAGAAGTCAAAGATATCCCAGCAGTGTACCTACTCTGGTTTAGTCCTGGCCAGGCTGAACCAAAGGGAAGCTACATTGATTCTTCATCTGCCAGCAGTTGAGATTTCATTAGTAACCATTAAAATAGGGTCTCCTATACCACAGTCCTTTACCCATATCCTTCTTGTTTAATATAAAGTTTAAAGTACCTTCCTAAAGCAGTTTCAAAGCTTGTTTTGGGAAGGGAGAAATTGCAGACAGAATACAAGGTATTATCCTAGCTAAAGAGCCCAAATCAACATATCAATTAACCCCAGGTGGGTCCTGAAGGGATATACCTCTTAGACCATAAGGATCCTGCCTGGGCAACTGTTATAAGGGAGAAGGGGCATCTTATTCCTCTCTGTACATCAATTTACCATCTCAAATAGATCAAGAGACCTCCAATAATTATAACAGTTTTTGGCGTAGCCAGGCTTAGGACCTGTTGAATTAGAGAAAGGATAATGGGAATTGTAAGGATCGCATTTATCCTGGGCACTCTTGCCATGTTTGTTTATTCATTCACCCAGGGAGTGATGAGGCTCTGGTGTTACACAATACTGGAATATCTAGTGAAGTTAGTAAAGATATATGACACCTATAGATATCTAACTATATCACTGGCAGAGTTTCTATCCTACCTGCCAACAGTGGTTGTAGCTTTGGTGGCTTTCCTGCAGACAATTTTGGCTTTAAAGAAAATTTATGCTTGGGTTAGTGGCAGAGCAAGAACAGATACAGAGAATGTCATGTCTTTAATGAGGGATCAGTTGAAGATGATGATTGAGATTAACAATAAAATCAGACTTGGACAGGAATTGGACAAACACACCATCTTACAATTAGAACTAATACAAAACATGTATCTTCCTAAAGAAAATAAGGCTAATAAGACAATGGTTGACATGAGCACACAGACTGAAAATGAAGCTGAGGCAGAGACTGGTGTGGCTACTCAAACTGAGGAGGGGGCAATGGCATCGGCTACTGTGACATTGTTTCCCATTGTGGACCAAACTCAGTTTAGGGCAGATGGTGAAGCTGTAAATATGAAAACGTACAAGGCTTTTACAGCACAAGATTTGGAGGTGCTGAGGAAAAGATTTCCCAAGTTTTTTCTCTCACCTTACAAGGCAGCTAAAGAATTAAAGAGGACATTCAGTCTTTTTAACCCATCATATCAGGACGTTGAATTTGTTTTGAAGGAATTCTTTACACCTAGTGAAAAAGCCAGGTTTATTGAGGAAACGAGATCAAATCCTGTATTAATGGACTGGCCTAGAGACCATTCTGGCATTGACTTAAGTTCACCAGAAAGCATGAGGACACTTGTAAAATGTGGATCTGACCTGTTGGAAGCTGTAAAAATTCACACAAAGAGACCTAACAGCTGTTGTAAATTTGAGAAGATGAGGCAGTCTGAGGAGGAACATCCTAGCTTGTTTTTAGACAGACTGATGGAGAATTCTGAAAATTTATTGGGATTTAATAGAGATAGAGCAGATGAGGCTGTACCACATATTAAGAGGCAATTTATAAAAGGTGCAAGTATCCCAATACAGGTATATTTCAGGCAGAGCTGTCCTCAGTGGGAAGAGTTATCCTTGGAGGAAATTAGGAAACATGCAACCTACATACATGAGTCAAGACTAAAAGAAAACCAGATAAAATAGGAATTAGATTCTGAAAAGGATAGGACCATCAGAGATTTGAAAGGTGAACTCAAAGAATCTCATAGAGAGAGAGACAGAGATGAATTTCGCAATTTTGCATTGCAAATTGCTAGGGATAGAGAATCTAAGCCTAGATCCACCTACTACAAGCAAAAGAGGTCAAACAAAAAGATTCCCAAATTCTATCTTTGTAACAAGGCAGGTCACCTTTTGAGGGAATGCAGATTTAGGAATCAGATTGATTTCTCCAAAGATAAGACAGATTCATACAAAAAACCATATACTAACAATAGCTGGGCAAGCAAAGTACAAAAATCTCAAACTTGTTGCCAACATGATTGCAAAAGAACAGATAAGCCATCATTAGAAGAAATGGAAAAATTTTTTAAAATGGGAAGCAGACCGAAAGTAGCATCTTTATGAAGGTTAATTAATGAAACAGATCAAAGAGAAAAGGAATATTTAGAGAGAAAGAAGTGTAGAGGCATGAATGAGGCTAATGTGTTAGTGATGGAAAATATTGAGAGTAATCAATATACTGTATTTGAAAAAAGGAAGAAATCAATATGTGATTTGGAAGTGCAAAATGCTGTACCGGATATGTATAAAGACATTTATGGCAAAGAGATTTCTCTTGTGGAAAACACAAATCCACAGAGGTTAGTGGAGAATTTTGACAGAAATCTAGTGTCAAATGGGTTAAAATTTGAGCTAGAAGGTCAAGAATACATTATTGCGAGTAACAAATCAGAAGTTATGTTGAATAATGAAAGTAGCCATGGGAATCACTCGGAAAACGTTTCCAAGCCCATCAACTTGTGTTTTGCCAGAGAGAACAATAATGTGTCCATAAATGTAACTCCTGAAACCAAGATGGAGGACGAGGGAGTGACAAAGTTACAGGCTCAGTTCTCAAATCCAAAAATCACTTTAGCACCTGTGGAAGAGATACTTTTCTGTCTGAACCCTGAAGCTGAAAGTTTTGAACCTAAATACATTGTAACTAATGATGTGCCATATCATCCGGCAGCCTGTAGAGGAAAATTCTGTGATGGGTTTAAAGTGAGGCTTCAACAGATAGGACCACTCGAGACTGTTAATAACTTAGATTTTAACACTCAAACAGGGTTAAAACCTCAAGTCTTGGTGAGGGGGGAGGATATTACACCTAATCCTGTCCCTGAAGCCATGATTAGAGACTTACAGAACCCTGGAATGGTGGAAGAAACTGTCATGTTTCAGAATCCAGTTCAAGAGAAGCCATCTTGTTCTCAGTACTCTGCAGAGAGGCAGCAAGGGGGAGGGGCAGACTTAGACTCTTACCATACAGAGCATGTGCTAAGAGAAGACACTTGCCACGAAGTGAATTCTTGTGATTACCATGGACCTTTTACTAGAGAAGAGGTACATTCCAAAGCAAGCACTATGCAGCCATTAGAAAAAGAGACAAAGCTGTTACCTTTGCATAACAACAGTGACCGGAAAGATCCTTTAATCACCATCCAGATTAATGGAGAATACATCAGTGGGATCATTGATCATTGATATCAATTGCTTGAGGAATCACCCTAGTGATTGTGAAATGCTTGGTTCAGTCATCATGAAAGGAGCATCAGGCATTCCACAAACTGCACCAAAATTTCAACCAAAAATGGTGAAATTAGGACCAATAGAATTTGACCATCAATTCTTATTTGTTACCACAATGTCCTAACAATCTCATAGGTAGAGATATCCTATGCAAATTGGCAGCTACAATATATTGTGAGCCAAGTGGAGAACTGTATTTACACCTGCCCAAGAGGTCATTGAAACATCATCCTGACTTATGCCTGAATAGGATTTCTGAAGATCACACAGTTTTAGTTCTGGATCAAGACAGTTTATATAAGATTCCAGATACTCTACCAGTAGGAGTATGGGCTACTAGTTCATCAGATGTGGGTAGAATCCTTTCGGCTAAGCCAGTGAAAATAAAAGTAAAAGAAGGAATGAAACCACCTAGAATTCCTCAATTTAAACTGAGCAAAGAGGCAGTGGAAGGAATAAAACCTATGATCAAGGATTTATTAGCTCAAGGCATCCTAGTGCAGGGTTTTTCTGAATTTAACACTCCTATTTTACCAATCAAGAAGGCAAAGTTAGATGCTAATGGGAAAGTACAGTGGAGAATGGTGCAAGATCTTAGAGCAATAAATGATTATGTGGAAGATATCCATGCAGTTATTCCAAGTCCATCACAGATAATTGCAGGGATTACTCCGGACTCTAGATGTTACACCATGATTGATCTGTCCAATGCATATTTTAGCATTCCAATCCACAAAGACAGTCAAAGGTTGTTTGCATTCACCTGGGAAAATAAATCCGTATTTTGGAGGCATCTTCCACAAGGTTTCAAAACTTCGGCTTCTGTGTTTTGTCAAATACTGCAAAAAGATCTAGAATCCATATCTTTCACTGCTAGCAAGATAGTGCATTATGTAGATGACATCCTACTAATGTCACCAACAGGAGAAATCTGTCACAGAGACAGCATCCATCTAGTGGAAGAACTATATAAGAGAGGACATAAAATATCCAGAAACAAAGTACAGTGGGTAAAAAAAGAAATCAAGTTTTTGGGATTCACACTGCAGGATGGAACTAGAAGTATATCAAAGAAGAGAATTGAGGATATACAGAAAATCAGCTTACCTAAAACCAAGAAACAGCTAAGAGCAATAATTGGCATGACTAGTTTTTGCAGACAGTGGATACCTGGGTTTTCTCTAATTTCTAAGCCTTTAACAGAGTTAACCAGGAAAGATATCAAAGAGCCATTGAAGTTAACAAGAGAACACATACATGCCATTGAGAAGTTAAAGTCAGCAATTCTTTCTTCTCCTGCATTAGGCATTCCAGATCACAACAAAGTTTTTCATCTATTTATCCATGAAGATAAGGGAATAGCTTGTGCAGTGCTCATTCAATATTTAGGAAGCAATTTAAGACCCGTAGCTTACTATAGTTCTACACTAGATCCTGTTATCCAGGGAATGGTTTCCTGTTTGAAGATTATTGCTGTTGCCGCTTTGATGGTTAGGAAGAGTTCTAAACTGGTTCTGGGAGGGGAACTCAGATTGTATTCCCAGCATCAAATAGAAACCACACTGAGGAATGAAAATCTGCAGGCTTTCACATCTCAGAGACTCTCTCAGTATCAAGCCACTTTATTAATGAATGAGAACTTGACCTTCCATAAGTGTAAATCCATCAATCCAGCAACTCTTATTCCAGAACTTCCATTGGAAGGGGATAGCCTCCATATTTGTGAGGACACATTAGAAGATCTTTCTGATGTTCCTATGGAAGATGCTGACCTCACACTGTTTTGTGATGGTTCGAGTTATCATTATGATGGGAAAAGAGTGACTGGTGCAGATGTAACTACCCAAAATGAAACCCTATGGTATGCAGCACTTGGGCCAGACATATCGGCTCAAGGAGCAGAAATCGTTGCATTGACTCAAGCATTGATAATCGGTGAAAACAAAGCTCTGAATGTTTTTACAGACTCAAAGTATGGATTTTCGATTGTTCATTCTTCGGGAGAAATTTGGAAGAAAAGAGGATTTATAACATCTAATGGGAAAGTAATAGCATATGGGAAACTAATTAGCGAATTGTTAGAGGCCATACAATTGCCAGCAAAGTTATCTGTAATACACTGCAGGGCACATCAAAAGCTAGTGAGACCAATAGAGATAGGCAATCACAGAGCAGACATCTCAGCTAAGTTTGCAGCCAGATGTGGAGAAACAGTTGTATTTCACCTAGCCTTAGTGGATAGAGATGAAATATTACAAGCCTATTTACAAAAGGAAGTGGAATACTGGAAGAAAAATTTTGGAGTCACTCTGGTGAATGGAGTCTGGATGTCAATCTCTGGAAAACCATTCTTGCTGAAATTATTGTACCACACTGCATGTGCAGCAGTTCATAGAAAAGGCCACTATGGAGTTTTAGGAGTGGTAGATACAATTCACAAAAGCTGGATAGCAATAGGTGTGACTACAGAAGCAAAAAGAGTGTGTGATGAATGTTTCATATGTCACTGTAATTAAAACAAGAGCCTTTGGAGGAAAACCTTTAGCATTCACACCATTTGAGTGTCTACAAATAGACTATGTCACAATGCCTAAATGTCAACAGTATAGGTATATTCTCGTGATAGTGGACAAGCTGACCAAATGGCCAGAAGCGTTCCCGGCTAAAAGAAACGATGCAGCTTTTGTAGCAAAGGTGTTATTAAAGGAGATAGTTCCAAGGTTCTCTATACCATCAGTAATTTCATCTGACTCTGGTAGTCATTTTGCAAATTCAATTTTAAAGCAAATCTACCAGGTGTTAGGGATCAAGAGACACTTGTGTTCCATATATAGACCGCAGTTGTCAGGGGCCGTGGAACAGACTAACCAATCTCTAAAATCAATGGTTGGAAAGTTATGTACAGAGAGTCATCTTAAATGGCCAGATATTTCACCTATGGCACTTTTCTAATTGAGAAGCCAACCAAATAGTCAAACTCATTTGTCACCATTTGAACTATTATATGGTCAACAGCCATGGATGGGAAAAGCTCCATAAGAAACTGATTACCTATCACATTTAGGGATTGAGTGCAAAATCTATGAGTATGTCACATTGTTAAAAGAGAGATTGGATGAATTACAAAAGTCATCTCTGATACAACAAAGAGTACCTCTTGACTTTAGTCTTCATGATTATCAACCTGGAGATAAAGTGTATATTAGAAACTTCACAAGAAAATCAGTATTACAACCAAAATGGTTAGGTCCTCATGAAATAATCTTGGTAACACCATCTTCAGTAAAGATTAAGAACAAAGATTCCTGGTATCACTACACACACCTAAAGAAAGACCTCAGAGAAGCAAAGTCCTCATCAAAAAGTCAGTCTGAAATGCAAGAAACAGAATCTCAGCTAAACAGGTAGTCTCACTCACAAGATACAGAATCTGATATAGAAATAGAACCTCAAAGTTAGAGATTATACTTAGAAAAAGCCTCAAACAAGAAAACATCAAGAAACACATAAATATCAAGAACTTGATACTCAAATCACTTATTTAGATCAAGCAAAGTCATCATTCATGTACAAAGATCAAAAGTTAAATCCATTAGAAAGTAGTAGTGCAGAAGGAGAAACAGAATATTAGGTTAAACATTATATATTTGCATCTAAGACAAGTGCAAGCATAAAGTCTCATGAAGGAATCTTGTGGCAACACAAAATTCTAGCATAACATTATATACAGTCATGCATTGGTTCCTGATCCAGGGATTCTTCAATCAAGTCGACGACAGACAAGATGGGTTTCCAGCAAAGGAGAAGAGAGATGAAATCCCAAAGAGATCCAGAGTTCCAGAGACATCAGGACATCAGGACCAGCGCAAGGACAAGAGGAGACATTGTACTGACAGACTGTACAAGGACCTGAACAGTGACAGAACTGTGACTTGGACATCATCACTGGGAGACTCACAAGAAGAGAAGATCAGTGGATGAAGATTAGGTTTGAATAAGTGCAAGGTTTTCACACTCAGACACTAATCACAAGGGAAATGCACATATAGAATGCATGCAACAGAACATAAGCTGATTGACAGAAGAATTCTGAAGAAGAAGGTGAGTATAAATCCAAACGGGATATGTTAGGTCATGAGTTCAACACATAGTCACAATAGAGTCACTTCACATGTACATAATGTATATAGTTGAAGAAACTACAATGACCCAAAAGAGCAAGAGAGATAAGTTTCCTTGCAAGCATTTCATGAGAACATCACATGGTGTTATGATGATAATAACAGATAGTTTGGAGAAGCAGATAAATGTGTCAGGGCCAAATAGAGCTTTAAGTCAAGAGCCAGAGATTGACAGGCTACAGTGAGGAAAGGAGGGGGCTAAACACTCCTGGCTCTCAAACCCCTCCCCCTCTAACTGCTTCTGCTTCAATTGGTAATGAAGACAGGAATAAGATTCCTCTGGTAAGTTTCAGTTATGGCTGAAACCCCAATTGATGTTCCTTTTCTTAAATTTATATTCCTCACAGGTCAGTATGATGAGTATATAGAAATTAGTTATCTAACAGTTGAGGACAGAGGAGATCTTCTTAAACTGGCAGCCAACAGGATTCAAACTAAATGTACAGACTGAATTGTAAGTATCTTCCCAAATAATTATCAGGCACAGATTTGAAGGTAAAAAGTTATATTAGGAATTAACAAGGAAAATTAGAGAAGTTAATGAATGTTTTAGGATAAAGGAAAGGTGACCCTGAACTGTTAAATTGATGCCGCCCTTCCCCCCTCCTCACTGGAGGGGATGAAGCACTTAACTAAAACTGGCTCTCTTGCTATTGATAAATATCTTACTCTCTAATCACTAAGTAATTATATAATTATATTAAAGAAGCTACAATGGCCACCTCAGGTGAACCCTCAAGTCAGGAGTAGCAAGCAGAGTGTCTGCTCACATCCACTCCCACAAATTAACTGTCTCCAACCCTTCTCAACTGCCCCTCACCCAAAATTCTCCAGGGGGGGTCCCCTGGAATTCTGGGTGAGGCTATCCCTGTACCTTTGCAAGGATTCCATGCTTTGCATCTGCACACAGCAATGGAAAACCTTGTACATATGTAATATTGTTACTAACATATATTGCATAAGTCTACTAACCCGTAGGGAAAGAGTAGAGTAGGGATGTTCAAATTTTAGCTAGTGTAGGGTCAGTGTAAAATAGTTGTGAATATTCAAATAGAGTTAATAGAATGTTAGGTAGACATTGTGTAGAGTAGGTCAGTTAGAAATGAATACTAATTGACTAACACATTAACTCTAGTATAAGAATTACTGACAGACTAATCTTTCTAACTATAGATTAGGGAATAGAAATGTTAGAGTTTAATATGAGTTAGGAATGTTATTTGAAGTTAGTATTAGTAATATAGACAGAGTTATTGCAAATTTTTTCTTTGTCTAAGGTTAGGAAACAACATAGATGATTGTTTAAATGTTATGATTATGTTCATATGTTATGTTGATGTTCAACTGATGTGTTCATGAAACTATTGTATTCAAATTCCACACTTTCCCACAGAGAAACCTATCCTAAACCCTTGTCATTAGCTTTAGGCTAGTTAGTTAGTTAAGGCATTAGATAAGGTAGGATTTATTATTTTGGGAAGGGATAGTTAATGGGATAGGAACACATAGTTAAGATTAGAATAAGTATAGACATCATCCATGAACAAGAACAGCTGGAAATTTACAGGTTGAAATTTCCAAAGACAAAACGGCATTCATGTTATATTGAATCTCTGGGAGCTTGAAGTTCACCTTTGATTGACAAATAAGTCAGTTGGATGGAATGTTCCCAGGGAAGTCATGCGAAAGGCAGGAGGAGGGGCAGTTGAGAACCCTGAGCAGAAGTTCTGGGTCTTTGACCTGTGCTGAGGCTGGAGATTGGTGGATCCTGGTCTTGGAGTGAGAGGGTGCAAACATCTCTCTGCAAACTCTTCCTGTACTTGAGATACCGTTCCAACCTGTACCTGACCACCACTTTGGTGTCTACTGCCCCTAGATATTAGGAGTTTCATCATCTAGATATCTAGGTTTCCCAGGGCCCGGGAGGGATATGGGAAGTGGGCAGGAGACGAAGAAGAGGGTGGAAAGGGTGGACATAACTCAACTGTAAGGCTGAAGATCTATTGAAGAAGAAGTCAAAGATATCCCAGCAGTGTACCTACTCTGGTTTAGTCCTGGCCAGGCTGAACCAGAGGGAAGCTGCATTGATTCTTCATCTGCCAGCAGTTGAGATTTCATTAGTAACCATTAAAATAGGGTCTCCTATACCACAGTCCTTTACCCATATCCTTCTTGTTTAATATAAAGTTTAAAGTACCTTCCTAAAGCAGTTTCAAAGCTTGTTTTGGGAAGGGAGACAGAATACAAGGTGTTATCCTAGCTAAAGAGCCCAAATCAACATATCAATTAACCCCAGGTGGGTCCTGAAGGGATATACTTCTTAGGCCTGGGCAACTGTTATAAGGGAGAAGGGTCATCTTATTTCTCTCTGTACATCAATTTACCATCTCAAATAGATCAAGAGACCTCCAATAATTATAACACTTATTAGCAGTGAAAGCTAAAACCACTCTGACTATCCTTCCAAACCAATCTTTAGAAGATGCCTCAAAATGACAGGAGTCAAAGCAGGACAAGTGAGGGGGCTCTCCCACTAAACACAATTTGAAAGGGAGGCAGAGAGAGTTGATTTTCACAGAATAAGGGGGAACCAAAAGCAAAATTTCATACAGAAGAGTGCTGGCTGATCACCCCTACCCCCCACATACTGTGCCAGATTCAGAACCTGGGCATAGAACTTGAGATTCTGGGACATGGCCTACATCAACAAAAGAGCACCTCAGACTCACTCCTTGAAGTCTCAGGCCCTGCCACCAGCCTGCAGTGAGGTCCAGAAGTCCATAGTGCTGGTTGGTCCCTTTATGCCTCAGTAGCAGCAGTGAAGACTTAGCCCCAGGGCAAAAACCAATAGAGGAGACAGAATCAACAAGTAGTTTTCAGAATTCTCAGTCCACAAGCAAAAAAAGGCTGGAAAAATGATCAAACATCAAAAAACAAAAACAAAAACCACTTAACCCTCAAAAATTTATATGGGGAAAAAGCAAAGAACAGAACCAACAGGAGATGGTGAGATCCAAGCAACCACAGGCAAAACTTAAAAAAATAAGGGAATTAGTCATAAACTCTGGAAAGAATTCAAAAAGGAATTAAAAAACCAAATAAGACAGATCAAAGAAAAATAGGAAAAAGAAATGAAAGTAATGCAAAAAGAATAATATCTTAAAAAGCAAAGTTGGTCAACAGCAAAGAGGCACAAAAATCCAATTGAATTAACTTACTGGGAAAAAAAGGCAAAAATAATGCAGTGAAGAAGAGTAGAATGGACCTAATGGAAAGGGAAGTTCAAAAGGTCATCGAAGAAATTTAGTTTTTAAAAATTAGAATCAGGCAAATAGAAGCTAATGATTTTATGAGACATCAAGAAACAAAAAAACAAAATCAAAAGAATGAAAAAATAGAAGAAAATATGAAATATCTCACTGAAAAAACAACTGACCTAGAAAATAGATCCCAGAGAGACAATTTAAGAATTAGTGGACTACCTGAAAGATATGACCAAAAAAAGAATCTAGAATCATACTACAAAAAATTATCCAAGAAAACTGCCGTGATATTCTTGAACAAGAGGGTAAAATAGACATTGAAAGAATCCACGGATTACCTCCTGAAATAAATCCCCAAATGACAACTCCCAGGAATGTTATAGCCAAGTTAAAGAGCTCCCAGGCCAATGAGAAAACATTACAAGCTGCTGGAAAGAAAAAAATTCAGATATCATGGAGCCCCAGTCAGGATTACACAGGATCTGGTAGCTTCCACTGAAAGACCAGAAGCCTTGGAATATATTCCGGAAGGCAAGGGAACTGCATTTACAACCAAGAATCACCTGCCCATCAAAACTGACTATGTTCTTTCAGGGAAAAGTATGGCCATTTAATAAAATAGAAGATTTTCAAGCATTCCTGAAGAAAAGACCAGAATTAAACAGAAATTTTGATGTCCAAATACAAAATTCAAGAGAAGCATAAAAAGGAATGATGAACAGGATGATTTCAGAAAGAAATGGAAACACTTAAGTGAATTGATGCAGAGTGAAATAAGCAAAGCCAGGAGCACATTATACACAGTAATAGAAACATTGTGGGATGATCAAATGTGATAAGACTTTGCTACTGACAGCAACACAAAGATCAAGGATAATTCTGAGGGACTTATGAAAATGAATGTTATCCCCTTCTAGAGAAAGAGCTGTTGGAATAGAAATGCAGATGAAAACATGACTTATCACTTGTCTATTTAGACATATGTTTTAGGGTTTTGGTTTTATAAGATTATTCTTTTACGAAAATGAATATGGAAATGTGTTTTGAGTGATAATAAATGTATAACCCAGTTGAATTGCTGCTTGTCAACTCCGGGAGGGTTGTCAACCTCTAGGAAGAGGGGAAGGAGACAACATGAATCATGCAACTTTGGAAAACTTATGTGTAAATTTGTTATTGGAATAAAATAAAGATAAAATTTAATTTAAAAAAGTTTATACAGAATAATGAGGGCAGAAATTCCAAACTAAAAAGAAGCCTATAGTTTGGTTACTCTGAACCAGTAGAATTTTCTAACTGGCTGATAATGGCTACTAAAATAATAATAATAGCTACTAGTTTACTGAAACTCCAAATGGGGTAAGCCATTAGGCATGTTTTTCAGACTTAAATCCAGGTCAAAAATTTGCACAACTTAGAATAGGAGGGTAGTTATCAGACTTTTTCCTGAATTAGACCACTTTGAGTGTACTAAAAGTTTCAGCTTAAGATGTCCCTGACATCTTGGAATAACACAATACAATAACTCAATATCCCAAGAAAACAGTAGGAGGATCCAAGAGGATACAAGCTTAGTGCAAATCTTTCCTCTAAGTGTGCCCAGATCCCAAACTTAACATCAAGCCCAAAGGCAGGAAATAGGCTAACAATAAATAATCCCACCATAATGAGCTATCAGTGACAGGAATACTCAAAATACAAATCCAGAAAATAGAATGACTCCATTAAAAAAAATAAACACATAAGTGAAGCTTCAATGAAAAACACAGCTTGGGCACAGATTGAACCAGATGATTCCTGGAAGAGATGAAGCAAGAGTAAGAATGTTTTTATAAATAAAATGGGTGTGCTAGAGGAAAAAATTGGAAATGAGTGCTATGGAAGACTGGAAAGGCACACTGGAAAGACAATGTGGCACGAGAAGGCTAAAACCTTAAATAACAGACTCCTTGAAAATTGGACTACATAAAAATTAATCACTACATGAGAATGAGAAATATTAAAGACAAAAAAGACTAATACATGCATATATATGTGTGTGTGTGTGTTGTAGTTATCTTTTGCAAGTAGCCAGCTTATACAAACTGTATCAAGATGGGGTTCAGAGTTTAGATCCCCCAAAGAAGGAATGTGTCAGTTGAAAGACCATTGGACCAGCTCTATAAAAAGGAGGTGACATCCAGGCAAACCAACTCAGTCCTGAGTTTTTGGTGGAAAGGGTGGAAGGGAGGTTAGGTAGCTCTCCATTTGAAACTTCACCAGGATTATGTTAGCCTGATCCACAGTCCTGGGTCTAGCAACTTAGGTCAATACCTGTCATAGCTTGCACTCTGCAGCTTATATTTATACATCATCATCAACCAATATCAACAACAACTTCAACAATTCATCTTTGAAGAAGCAACAGCTACTTACATTCATCTGGTTTAGCTAGCATTGTCATCCATCTGCTAGCAGGCAGAAACTGTAAACAAGCTGAGTGAGAATTCCATTAGAGCAGTGATTCCCAAAGTGGGCGCTACTGCCCCCTGGTGGGTGCTGCAGCGATCCAGGGGAGTGGTGATGGCCACAGGTGCATTTATCTTTCCTATTAATTGCTATTAAAATTTTTAAAAATTAATTTCCAGGGGGCTAAGTAATATTTTTTCTGGAAAGGGGGCAGTAAGCCAAAAAAGTTTGGGAACCACTGCATTAGAGGCTTCCCTGTGGGGAACGGCCTACTCCTCACTCATTAATCTTAGATTTCCCTGAATCCTTAGCTTTCTCCTTTGTTCCTACTTTCCCATACCATCAAGTTATACCTTCATTAGCTAATTAAAAGTTACCTGTTGAAGAAACTGAAGTCATCTTACTGTTCTGGTTCATCAACTCCAGAAGAACCTCCATATCATTCAGTTTGGCTGTGAAGGGTTTCATAGGCTTTCCACTAATTCTAGCCTGTGATTCATTCCCTGACAACTTAAAATATCTGTAACCATTGGCAGCCATACCATTTTAGCCATACTTAACACCTAAAGATATCTAGTTGTTTACCACAAAGAAGTCAGTGGGCTTGGACCCTCTTCTGTTAGGAAGCTCTGTCTGCTGGGGAATTGATTCTACTGGCCCATCCCCCATGGGTCAGAGAGGAGAAGCTGCAGAACAGATAGCAGCTTGAAAATAATCCTAACTGTGTGTGTGAGATATGTCATATAAAAAACAATTGACCAGGAACTAGAGGAGATATAATTTAAAATTTACTAGCCTACCTGAAAGTCACAATGAAAAAAAAAGAGCCTAGACATCCTATTATAATTAATATTACAAGACATAATTAAAGAAAACTGCCCAGATCTCTTGGAATCTTGGGGCAAAGGGAAAATAGATAGAATCCACCTCCTGAAATATAGCCAAAATCCAGAGCTTCCAAGTCAAAGGAAAAAAAAACCACAAGCTGGCAAAAAGAAAGAAAGAATTCAAATACTAAAGAGTCACAGTCACACATATGATTTAGTGGCCACCAATCTAAAAGAGTGAAGAGTTTGGAATGTAATACTCCAAAAGGCAAAGGATATAGGATTATAACTAGGAATACCTTTATGAGAAAAACTGAGATAAACCATTCAGGGAAAGAAAAAACAACCTTTAAAGAAATACATTTCCAAGCATTCGTGAGAAAAAGACCAGAGCTGTGTAGTAGAAACTGAAATGCAAATCCAAAGATTAAGAGAAACATAAAAAGGTAAATTATGAGTAGACATTCATATGGAACTAAACAAAGAGAATCTGTTTGAATTATATAATATGGGGAGAAGGTACATATTTATGTCTCCTCTGAGCCCAATCATCATTAGGGTTAATAGAATCTAATAAGTGTTTGGGGTTAATTTTATGTTGTAATGATATTTTTTTTAAATTTTTTTTTAAACCCTTAACTTCTGTGTATTGACTTATAGGTGGAAGAGTGGTAAGGGTGGGCAATGGGGGTCAAGTGACTTGCCCAGAGTCACACAGCTGGGAAGTGTCTGAGGCCGGATTTGAACCTAGGACCTCCCGTCTCTAGGCCTGGCTCTCAATCCACTGAGCTACCCAGCTGCCCCCTATGTTGTAATGATATTAAAAGAAGAATGGAAATGGAAGGGAAAAGGAACACACTAGTGAAGAGAGAGGAAGGATGGAGAAAATAGTATAAAATTAGTATAAAATTGGAATGCACAAATAAAAGACCATGCAAACAAGGAGGAAAGGGTGGGTGAGCAGGTGGCACTTGATTTTGCTTTCATCTGAATGAGTCAAAGAAAGGAAGAATACAGTGGGATAGAGAAATACATTTCGCTCAACAATGAAATAGGAGGAAAAGGAGAAAAGAAAGGGGAGAATAAGAGGGAAGTTTTCTTAAGGGAGAGATTAGTCCGGAGCAAAATTCTAAGGGGAGTGAATATTTAAGTGCATGTTAAAAGAAAAGAAAGGATAAGAATGTATGATTAGACTTTTATTGAGGAAAAGAAAAAAAGGGCAGGAGAGTAGAAGTAAATTGCAACAAACCTAGAGCAAAGTTCTGAGCACAATCCTCTCCTACTACTCTTTTCTTTATAAAGAGAGGTTGGGAAACCAAGAGAATGAGAATAAGAAAATAAGATGAAAGGAAATACACAACAATTAAAACTACAAATGTAGAAGTATAATCAATGCAATTTAAATTAGAAGAAGAGCAGTTAAATGGGGGGAAATTACAATAAGGTTCGCTTATAGAAGTTTCATTTTTCAGATATGTGAGAAACTGAATCAATTTTATTAGAATAAGATCTATTCCCTAATTAATATATTGTCAAAGGATATGAACAGACAGTTCTAAGAGGAAGAAATCCAAGATAGGCTTATTTAAAAAATGCTCTAAATAATTAGTAATTAGAGAAATGCAAATTAAAAACTGTTTCAATCTCATACTCATCAGATTTGCAGTTGTCAAAAAAAGGAAAATGACAAATGCAGGAGAAGCTATGGGAAAAGAGGTACATTAGTAAACTATGAACTAGCTAGCTATTCAGGAAAGCAATTTGGAACTATTCCCAAATTTTTTTTTTAATTAAACTGCATGTATTCTTTGACCCAGTGATACTACTTCCAGATTTATTGCTCCAAAGAGATCAGAAAAACAGGAAAAGGACTCATGCAAAAATATAGCAGCTATTTTTACAATAGCAAAGAATTTCAAACTGAGGGTGTGTCCATCAGTTGGGAAATGATTTAACTATATATGAATGTGTTGAATTATTATTGTGCTATAGGAAATGATAGTTTCAGAGAAACTTGAGAAGTCTTTTTTGAACTGATCCAAAGCAAAATAATATAACCAAGAGAATAATTTATACAATTCCAATAATATTGAAAAGACAACTTGTAAAGGATGAGAAATTCTGATCAGCTACCTACCTCCTAATAGAGAAGTGATGAACTAAGAGTGAAAATTGAGACATTTTTCTTAAGATATGACCAAAGTGGGAATTTGTTTTGTTTGAAATTATCAATGCCTATAACAGGGATTTTTTTTTTAGACCCTTGTACTTCGGTGTATTGTCTCATAGGTGGAAGAGTGGTAAGGGTGGACAATGGGGGTCAAGTGACTTGCCCAGGGTCACACAGCTGGGAAGTGGCTGAAGCCGGGTTTGAACCTAGGACCTCCTGTCTCTAGGCCTGACTCTCACTCCACTGAGCTACCCAGCTGCCCCCGATTTTTTTTTTTAATCAGTGAGGATTGAGATGGGGGGAAAGAGGTGGTGGATTTTTATTGTTTTAAAAAATTAATTAAAAAAATTAAGTTACCAGAGAAAAGTTGGAACTTTGAAATATAGTACTTCCAGGCATTCTTAATGAAAATATCAGAGTTGAATAGAAACTTTGAAATTCATGTGATAGAGATTTGTAGTTTCACATAAAATTCCCTTTTTCTGTTCCACAAAAAATTTAAATCATTAGGCTCCCTGAAAACCATGACCAAACAAAAAACATGGATACCATATTTCAAGAAGTCATAAAAGAAAGCCGCCCAGCTCTCTCAGAGCCAGAAAGCAAAAAGAAAGTTGAAAGAATTCATTATCTTGTTAGGAGCCCGAAGATGAAAACATATAAGAATATCGTAGTCAAAATCAGGTCAAAGAAGAAAAAATACTGGAAGCAATTGGAAAGAAAGAGTTAAAACTTACAATGACTAATATGGAAGTACGTTTGTTTTTTTTTTTGTTGTTTTGTTTTTAAACCGTTAACTTCTATGTATTGGCTCCTAGGTTGAAGAGTGGTAAGGGTGGGCAATGGGGGTCAAGTGACTTGCCCAGGGTCACACAGCTGGGAAGTGTCTGAGGCCGGATTTGAACCTAGGACCTCCTGTCTCTAGGCCTGACTCTCAATCCACTGAGCTACCCAGCTGCCCCTGGAAGTACATTTTATATGATAATACATATATGGCCCAGATCAAATTGCTTCCCATTTCTGAGTGAGGGGAAGGAAAGAAGGGGAAAGGAGAAGGTTTGGACCTTTTGAAAATTATTATTACATGTAATTGGAAAAATAAAATATCTTTGAATTAAAAAAAGAAAGACTTTTAAAAAACATATGACTAGGGGCAGCTGAGTAGCTCAGTGGATTGAGTGTTTGAAAAATTAAAAAATATATAAAGTGATGATGATGTGAGTTTTTTTTTTCAATATACTGCTACTTAGGTGAAGTACTACACTACACTACAGCAAATGTTTTGTCCTCGGCATGTGGCCCCATACTTCTCTGTATGCGGCCACATGTGGCTGTGTGTCATCAAAAATGGCTATGCATGTCAGCACTGGCATGCATATCATAGGTTTGCCATCACCATTCTATGACCTAGACTTAACCTTGGTAATCAAGGGTACTTACCATCTAAGAAAGTATGCCACTTCTATTGATGGTCTGCCCTCAAGAATTTTTGGTGGAAAATTGGTGTGCCCCAAGAGACTTTGTTGGTCATTGGTATAATAGTAAACTTGGCTATTGTTTTTCATAAGTTAAACTTATATTTGATGATTGATTATTCATTTCTTTTTTTACATGACACCAATAAATGGCTCTTGCAAGTCTTATAGTTAGAATGATCCAAGTCTCAAAGAACCCTTATTTTTCCACTGAGACTCATTCTAGAAGCCTCTTGACTCCAGATATAGTGACTTGTGTAATTCAAGACTTCCAAGTGGGGCAAAGGATATAGGGGATGACTTAATATTGGGTAAGGCAAAATAGTTCTTATTTCTCTAAGTGTTTAATTGACTTACTAGCACTCCACAAACTTATCAGAAATCTTATCAACCTCTTGTTTCAGAAGCCATACCCCAAAATCTTTTTTTAATTAATTAATTTAAAAATATTTTTCCATGTTTCCATGATTTATATTCTTTTACTCCCCTCTTCCCTTCCGCCTCCCGGAGCTCATAAGCAATTCCAATGTATTATCAATACAATACATGTATTATCACTCAGTACCTATTTTCATATTATTCATTTTTGTAATAGAGTAATCTTTTAAAACTAAAAACCCAAATCATATACCCATATAAACAAGTGATAAATCATGTTTTTCTTCTGCATTTCTACTCCTACAGTTCTTTCTCTTAATGTGGATAACATTATTTGAGGTCCTAAATGTCAAAAATAATTCTATGGCTCAAATTTCACCAGTTTTTCCCCCCATGTATGGAAGGTGTTATAGCAGAGGCCATTTCAGCTTTTCAAAAGTAAATCAGTCAATAACATCTATTAAGTACTTACTATGTACAAAAAAGAGTCTAAAGGCAGTTCTTGCCCTCTTGGAGCTTACAACTAATAGGGGAAACAATAAGCAAATAAATATGTACAAACAGGCTATATGTAGGATCAATAAGAGATAAATAAAAGAGGGAAGGCACTAGAATTAAGATGGGATTTTAGTTGGCACTTATTGGAAATCAGAGAGACCAGTAGGCAGAGATGAGAACAAAGAGTATTTCAGGCATGAAATGCCTGGATCTGAGAGATAGAGTGTCTTGTTCATGGAACAAGAAGGAGGCCAATGTTACCAGATAAAAAAGTATACGTCAGGGAGTAAGATATAAGAAGCCTGGAAAGGTAAGAGGGACTAAGTTATGAAGAGCTTTGAATACAAAAAATTCTGTATTTGATTTTGGAGGCAATATAGAGCCACTATTAAAGCTAGTTATTTTTTTGGTAAAAATATTTTATTTTACCAATTACATGTAATAACAATTTTCCACATAAGTTTTCTGAAATTATAAGATCCTAAATGTCCCCTTCCTGGAGACATAAGCAATTTTATCTGAGTTATACATGTATTATCATGCAAAACTTACTTCCATATTGTTCATTGTCATAAGAGAACACTCATATAAAACCCAACCCCCCCAAATAAAGACATAAATTTTTAAAAACATATGCTTTGATCTGCATTATTCCAGTAATTCCTTCTCTGGAGGTAAATAGCATTCTTTATCATAAGTCCTTCAGAACTGTCGTGGATATTGCTGAGAGTAGCTAAGTCATTCATAGTTGATCATCCCATATTATTGCTCTTACTGTCTACAATGTTAATAATCTCCCCAAACTTATCATCCAGACTGCCATTTCTACAACATTTCATTGGCCTCATGAAGATTCAGTAATAGTGTCTATTGTTTCTCTGGGAGAGCTTAGCAAAAGAGATGTTCCTGCCAGAAAAAGTAGTAAAAATGTCCATTTTGGCCTAGATTTCATTGCTAGTTTTATGCTTCAAAGAGGTTAAAGATAGAAAGGTTCCATATGTGGTTAATGTTCACTAAGGCCCTGGTCAGAGGCCATAAATGATATGGTCAATGCTAATTGGGTCTCATCCAAAGAATTGATTGATGGCTCAAACTGACTCCATTTCAAGGAAACAAGCTTTATTGTAAGAGAATATAGTAACAGAGTGGGTAGTATAGTAAGTAGGTAAGGAAAGGAGGTGTGGTAAGTGAAGGGAAAGACTGAGAAAGAGGAATGGGTAAGAGGTGGGCAAGGGTTTTCAGGAATGCTTTTTTAATCTAAATTAGTTACTAAGGAAGTTGTTAGGCTTCCCTGATGCCAGGCCTGCACACGGTCGCTGGTGTCAGACATGTGACTCTGATTCCTATGTTGATCCACTGAGGTGTGTGGGATTTAAAGCTGGGGTGGAGGTCCCTAGATAATGTTACTTCACACACAACCAAGCACCTAGGCTATGTCTAAAGATTGATATGATTTTTCTCATAATTGCAACTCTAAGCAACTCATATATAAATCTTATATGAAAGGTAGCCCCTTTCTAATCAACTAATTATGATTTCTGTGTTCTTTTGATTGTATACAGTTACTTGACAGAGTTTGTGGGACATTTCAGCCTACATCACATATACACCAAAATATTCATTTGGCAGCGTTTTGTGTACAGAAGCAATTGTAAACAAAAAGTAGATGCTCATTTCAGTCAGTCAATAACGTATTAAGCTCTTACTATTATGCCGGTCATTTTGCTGAGAGCTATGAGGAGCTCACAATCTAATGGAGGAAATAATATGCAAAATGAATATGTAAAAACAAGCTATATACAGAATAGGAAATAATTAGCAGAGGGAAGGCACTAGAATTTAGAGAGATTGAAAAAGACTTATTATAGAAGGTAGAATTTTATCTGGGATTTAAAGGAAGCCAGGAGACAGAGATGAGAAGGATGCATTCTAGTCATGGAGGTCAGCCAGAGAAAATACCTAGAGCCAAGAGATGGAGTATCTTGTTCAGGGAATAGCATGGAGACCATTAACACAGATCAAAGAATATTGTATTGGAATGTAAGTATAAGAAGACTAGAAACGTTTGGGGTGGACCAGGTTATTAAAAGACCTTGAACACCAGAGGATTTTGTACTTGATACTAGAAGTGATAGGGAAATACTGGAATTTAATAGACAAATCTGTGTTTTAGGAAAAAAAATCACTTTGTCTTCAAAGTGGAGGATATAGAATGGGGAACAGAAAAACATGAGCAGATAAAATAATGACTACAATAAAGTAATATAATAATATGTAACATTTTTATAGCACTTTAAAGTTTGCCCAAGGCCCATTGTAGGTATATGCTTCAAGGAGGTCAATGATAGAAGGAAAGGTTCCATATACAACAAAATGTTCATATAGCAGCACTTATGTGGATGCAAGGAACTATAAATAAAAAGTATTTGCCAATTTCAGACATTGAAGTCAAGTGATTTACATGTGATATCTCATTTGATTCTCATAGTAACACTGAGAGATAGGTGTTATTATTATTTCCATTTTACAGATGAGGAAACTAAGGATAGTATGTTAAATGCCTTGCCCAGGGTCACATAACTAATTTCTGAGGCAGACTTTGAACTTGAGTCTTCCTGATTCCAAATGTAGCACTTTATCCACTGTACCACCTAGCTTCCTCTTTTTATGCCTAAATATGAAGAATTCAAAGAAGTGTAAGAAGACTTATACAAATTGATACAGAATGAAGTAAACATAATCACAAAAATAATATACACAAAGACTACAAATGGAACTGGAAAGAACAGAAAATCCCCAACTGAACTTTGTGTAATTATAATGACTGAGCTTGACCCCATGGAAAGAATGAGAAAATGAACCTTACCTCCTTTCCTTTTTTTTAGAGGTGAGGAACTTTCAATGTGGAATATTTCCTAAATTTGTCAGACTTGGTTGATATGTTGATTATTTTTGTTTAGCTTCTTTTTTCTTTCTTTTTTTCTTGTTCTTTTTTACAAGGGATGGTTTGTTTGATAGAATGGGGGTATATTTAGAAATGAAGGTGATGCCAAAAGAAATATCAATATAAATTCAACATTAAAAAATTTTAAAACATAACATTAATCCATTGCTACAACATGTCTGAGCTACCAGGGTAGAAAAATGGGGGAATTTCAAGGCTTATTAGCAAGGACCTAGTCCAGGAAATTTCCTGATTCTAGGAAGACTGTAGATAGGTTCTAGATCAGTGATGGCAAACCTATGACATGCATGTTAGCACTGACACGCATAGCCATTTTCGATGACATGTGGCCACATACAGAGAAGTATGGGGCCGCATGCCGAAGACAAAACAATTTTCTGTAGTGTAGACACTCTGCGCACTATAGATGACAATTCTACCTATGTTAATTCATTTATTTTGGTTTATTAAATACAGTTATATATTACAATTATACATTTTTGTTATTTAAATTATAAATATCACAAAATTATGATTTTTTTCTTGAAGTGACACACCTCCTGAATTACATTTGGTTTTTTGGTGAATTTTAACATACCAAGCTCAAAAGGTTGCCCGTCACTGTCCTAGGTACTCTTAACTATGAGGTGTAAAGACTTTAATAGCAATTTCATAAAGATGATGAATCCTTGACCCTTCTCAACTGCTTCTTGTAAGATTATGGTGGAGTTTCCCTTGTTGTAAAGGCCATCTAAGGACAAAGCTATGGGAAAATTAATGAGTTTGTTGGGCCCATGCCCTCATTCATTCCCGAACTTCCTTAAGTTACTTACTGAAGATAAATTTATCTCTGAATTTTCCTGAATTGATAAGCTATAAGGCATGTGTTTGCCAGTCCTTAGACATGAATCCTATGAGACTTTTGACCTTATTCTTATCATTACCTAGAACCACAACTAGAATAGCAACCTTAGGAAACCTGAACACTTAATCTCCTAACAATGTCTCTTAAAAAAAAGTATTCATCACTGTAGTCAGAATTTCTTAAAATGAATTTTTGCTCTGTCACAAATGGATTGGTTTTAAATACCATGAAAAAACCCTGAAAAGTTATTGACAGTATTGAAAAGTCCTATAAGGATTTGACAGTACTGGCTCCTTCTACTCTTACACCAAGGTGTTAACATTGTCAGTGGCATGGCATGGGGGTGTCTGCCAGGGGATGTCATTGGTCATCTGCCATCAATTTCCTCTCATTCCATCCTCATCCATATTTGACTCCCTGCCTGACCTCCAGTGGTAGGGCAAGATTACCTGTGCCAGATGTATATCAAGGCTACTCCATTTAAAAAAAAAAAGGTCCCACCCCCAGATGTTTGTATTTGGCATTCCAAGAAGAAATATGTAGAGAAATCCAGGAAGGAAATACCAAAGCAAGGGAAAGCAGCTTTCCCTTGGGGGTTCAATACCTGTATCCCATACTGCCACGTCTCCTGCCCAGATATAGATAGCCAGAGGGAGTGCCTACCTACAGGAATAACTCCTAAAGTAGAGAAACTATGTCCATGATGAGCACTCCTCACACAGGACTTGGAGAAGAGAGAGGAGACTGTCATTACTATAGCCGACATTGATTCTCTGGTCAGATCCCTCCTCTTCTAATGAGCTTGCTATTAGTTTGGTTCGTGAGGGAAGATTAGATAGAGCATCAAATCCTCTCCTCGTTCAGGTGTCCTAAACTTCTAGGGTCCAATTCAGATTTGGCTTAGAATGGAAGCTTAAAAATTCACTGGTTTGGTCACAGGCATTTCTGGACTTCAGAGACCCTTTTATCTCATAACTTGATGACTTTGGCCCAGGGCTTCCTTGGTCTGGGGTCCCGATGCCACTGCTGTCTAGTTCTTACAGGCACAAATAGGCTAACAACATCTGGATTGACTTTTGGATACTCTGATGTTGCAAGTCTGATTCTCCAGTCTGGGCTGGCTCCCAAGAGGTGGCGGGGAACAGCAGAGGTTGATTTCGCCCTGCCAACTCGGGCACACACAGAGTTAATACTTAACTGATGCAGTTTGTATAAATGTACTGGGAGCCATTCGAGGCTCCACTGCGCCTCATATCTGGCTGGGCTTTTCTCTTTACGTGTTTGTCCTGGTTTCTTCCTCCCTTCCTAGACTTTCGAGAAACCGCATTTCCGCTTCTGGCCTAAGAAATCGTGGAGCCCTGGAGATAAAGGTGCAGGGAGGGGACTGGCTGTTTCTTGCACTCATCCCCTCCCCCACTTCTCTTTTGCTTTTTTCTTCCCTCGGGACATTTCCCCCCTTGCGGTCTGTCTTCCAAACAAGTCTGTGCTTCCCCTCAGACCTGACTGGGGAGGAGGTTCCAACCCCCAGGAGATGCTCTAAAAGATCGAGCCTCTGCAGAGGCAACAAGACAGTTGCTGGTGGAGAGGCAGACAAGATAGAAAACAAAATCCTGAATCCGGGAAGTTAACACCAAGGTAGGCTGAGTGGGGCTGGGGCTAGATTGGGGGCGGGGGAGCCAAAAGAGGGCTAAAGTGAGGGTGAAGATAGAGGAGTGCCAAGGCACTGGGCTTGGCTTCTTGCTTCTTTGGTCCCAGTACATTAATTTTTCAGGGTCTCCACAGTAAAACTGACAGGAAAACTTTGCAGCAGGCACACTCTCAGGGATGGAGGCTGAATGATTTGGTGCTGCTGACAGTCTTACAAAAGGAGAAAGGGTTAGTTTGATGTCCTTGTTTGTCCCTTGCTGTCATTCACTCCATCCACATCCATAAGTGCTGTAATTTAGGGCCTTACTCCCTGTATATGGAAAGGGCATGAGTGCTCGGAAACTTCTTTTAGTAAAGATTTTTTGCTAGTAAACATTTTCAGGACTGGACATCCCTCCTTTTGTTCTTAAGGTATCAGCTTCAGGTGGTTGTTGTTGTTTCTTGTGCTTTCCTGAGGGAGTTAAAAGAGAAGGAAGATGGGACCCACTGACTGAATTTGCTTGGTAAGGAGGTGCTACCCACCATGGGCAGCTTTTTTTTTTTATTACTAGGCTGTCAAGATTTATCCCAAATATCCCCTCACATATTACCGGAAGCATTGACTTTTGGCTTCTGCATTTAAATAACTGCGATGTTCCTGGAGGGAGTCCAGCTTGGACAGGAAAAAACAATGTCACTTCACCAGGCTCATTTGAGGGGCTTTAGGGCTGGGGGTATGAGTCTTTGCATGGTATATTAATGTTACCAGAAACACAACCTATTGGACAGTCTCTTTGATAGCTATGCAACACAACCTGTGCCAAGAAGTTGATCCAGGGGCAAACAACCTGTAGAGATGAGTTTATATGTATGTAGGACATGCCTGACTCAGGCTCTAGTCACTATAAATGCTTTTCTGTGCATACTTGTGATTTTCTATCTTTAGACAGAAACACCAGTTTGCTTGGGAGGGGTATGGGGAGGTAATCGTTACCATTTGTGAACTTCTTTTTTCAAAGGCAGCTCCTATCCGGGTTCCCAGTTTCTTTGTAGATCATCCTAATCCCTTACCATGTGTCTTCCTCTGTCAGTGATCCTGTGATACTCTGATTTATAATTTCTCCTCTTGGTATGAGGAATCATGCTTATTCTCTGATTTTTTTTCTCTTTCTGACTCTTTGTCACTGTCTCTTTCTCTCTGTCTCTTTCCTTCTCTATTTCCTCCTTTTCCAGGATTTTTGCATAGATGGGAGTGTCTTGCCTGAGCAACCTAAACTAAATGTAAAGTTCCCTGAGAAAAAATGACTTTTCCCAAAGGCTAGATGTATCACAGGTCCCAGTGGGAAGTGTGTGACGTCCTTGGGAGTTGCTTTGCCCCTGTTTTTTTTACAGAGTAAAGAAACATAAGCTCTTCCAATGGTCTGCTAAGACACAGATGGCATCTTTGAAAATTAATGTGCTTATTTGTATGTGTGCATTTCTGACTATATTTGTACAATTACAGTTACTGATAATGGGCTGATGACATATTTTGGCCTTGACACTATCAACAACTGGATCTGGAGACAGAAAATTAGGAAGTCCTTCAGCAGATCTGCTCGGTGTCCCAAGGAGTAGGGTGCCAAAGAATATCATCTTTTTCCTCTCTCACATACCCATGGAAATACAGAGCTTTAGAACAGTAAAAGAATTTAGCCTAATCTCTTCATTTTTAAAGAGGAAGAAATTGAGGTTGAAAGAGATTAAATGATTTTCCAGGATGACTCAGTTAGTTAGTGGCAGAGCTGAGCCTTTTGTTTTTGGCTCTTGTGTACTTAACTGCAATGCCTTGCACATGGAAAGCACGTAGTAGAAGCTTGTTGGACTTAATTTATTTTTTTTCCTAGTTCCTAGCAAGTTATATCTCTGTCCTATGGAGAATTCCTGGTTGCATAGAAAGAAATATACTTTATCTTACCTATGAACCTTATCTCGTTTCCTCTTCTACTTTAATAGCACTCCTATCTACCTAGAAAAAGATAAGAGGATGTGCATCTTTGAAAGGTGACCTCTAGATTAAAAGGAGAGAGCTTTGAGTGAGAGCCAGTACTACTACTTGGGAATATGGATTTTAGATTGAAGTTCTTTCTTCCTACAAGTGTAAAAGTTCTCTGTGCTAGTGATGACTACTATGAAAAGTACATATAGCTGCCTTTGATGCCCACTGGGAGTGACATAAGCCAATATTCTCATGGTAAGAGAACATCTGGCCCTTTGCATTCCTAGGTTGCAGCTTCCCCATCCAGTCTAATAAGGATGGAACATTTTTTTTCCTGAACATGCTTGGGTTTTGTTCTTGGTTCCCTCCTCTCTCCCTCAGCTGTAATTAGTATGACTCATAAACCAAATATTCTGGCATTGAACTTTGTCCATCAAAACAAAGATGGAAAGAATTTTGTAGGCACAGTCATTCTGCCAAATATCTACCCAGGACACTCGATCCTGTTTCTCTTGTCCTCTATTGCCAGTGCCTGGTAGATCTTTTCCTTGGATTGATGGTACCCATGACTCCCAAGGACCAGCAAGGTCTATATCAAAAGGGATGAGTATAACAATGGGAAGAACTGAAAGGGTTAAAGAAATGCTTCCCTTCAGCTATTTAATTTTGTAATTTCCATAAAGGAGAAACCACTTTGACTTTGACTACCTGTCTGACCCTAAAATCATTCCTTTTGGTATATTTAGCCTTGCCTGTCTGAATAATTTCATAGAAATTTAAAAAGGAAAGGTTTGGCACCAAAGATTCATCATTTTGGTAATGAAGTATGGAAATAACCACTCCATAGTCTTGGCTCTGGGTTTCTTCCTGCTTGGACCTGTAGAATTCCACTTATGCTGGGTCTGAAATGAGAGAGCTCATCACTCCAGGATAATGAGATGTTTCTCCATTGCAGGAAATCATTTACATTATTTGGATATTAACTTTTGAAAGACCTTTCCAAAGCCCAGAGACTTGGTTCTGTTCCCTTTGTCTGTGATCAAGGCAGCTAAGTTGTTTGGGGAATAAAATGCTGGACTGGGAGTAGGAGTTCAATTCTGACCAATATTTACTAGCTATGTTAGCCTGGTCAAGTCGCTTAATCTCTGTCTCATTTTCCTTGCCTGTAATAGAGAGATGATAACAACAGCACCTACTTCCCAGGGTTGTAATGATGAAATGAGGTATTTGTACTTAGCACAGCACTTGACATAGATTAGGTGCTTCATAAATGTTTGTTCCCTTCTTCCTGCCTACTTCTTCAGGCTTCTCAGTGCAGGACTGCAAAAACTTATCTGTGATATAACTCTCTTCTATCTTCTTTAGTCTTTACCTCTCGTTTCTTTGTCTGCCTGCCTTGGTAGGCCAGTGAAGGTTTGAACATAAACATAGAAGTGAAAAGTGAACATTTGAATTTTCCCTTTTCTCTGATTTCCACTGCTTGAGCACATTTCTTTGATCTTGCCTTATCCTCCTTGTCTGGGCTGAGAGAGAGAGAGAGAGAGAGAGAGAGAGAGAGAGAGAGAGAGAGAGAGAGAGAGAGAGAGAGAACATATCTCAAACTCTTCTTAAAACAGTAACTAGGGGGCAGCTGGGTAGCTCAGTGGATTGAGAGCCAGGCCTAGAGACAGGAGGTCCTAGGTTCAAATCCGGTCTCAGACACTTCCCAGCTGTGTGACCCTGGGCAAGTCACTTGACTCCCATTGCCTACCCTTGCCAATCTTCCACCTATAAGTCAATACACAGAAGTTAAGGGTTTAAAATAAAAAAAAAATTTAAAAAAAACAGTAACTAAATTATGCTTATTAACCAGGCAAGATAAGTACTCCTCTCAAGTATTCTATAATATGGTTAAATCTCTGTATTCTTGTTCATGCCTGCTTTTCCTAACTGGGCTTGGCATTCGTGCCTGCACAATGTGGCTTTAAATAGTGGGGTTGAGTTGCGTACAGGTTTGTCCATAGCAGTAGAAAAGCTTTGAGGTCAGGTGCAATACTCCTGCAATACCTTTTAGACATCTTGGAGCAATCCTCACCCAGCAACTATTCTGGATGGTGAGCTGGAAGCAGAAGAGTGAACTCAGTTTCCAAACCCTGCTTTTTCCTTCTGCAGGGCTGGTGTTGAAGGCTCTGAACTCCACTATAGCACAACAGCTGCAGAACAGGATGTGCTCAAAGCTTGTGCCCATCTCTCTGGCTTCTACAAGAAATTTTCCTTGAAATGAAATGGAACAGAACAAGAGACAGGCAGGGAGACAGCTGGAAAAAAAGGAAGGAAAAGGAGACAGGGAGGAGGGAAAAGACCCTGTAAACTCAAGTTCTTGGTGCTGTAGGGTAGTTCAAATATTATTGTTGGCCATGGGCAAAGTTCTAACCTTTGCATCCTTCCAATAATCCCTTTTTGCTTTAGTTGCTAGACCCTTTATGGGATATTTGGCTCTAGTCACAGGAGAAACAGTCTTGGGAAAACAGATTATATTTCTCAATAATTCAGATTAATGAAAACCACCCAGAACTGTCATCTTCCTGAAGTTCTTGGGCAAGAGACATGTAGACTGTTGGTCATAAGATGCTCAGATTTTGGACTCTGTCCCAAGGATTTCTGAGTCTGTTCTCCAGATTTAGTGCCTTACAACATTCAGTACATTTCCTCTTTGTCTACATACAATAATGATGATATGATAGTGATTGTTGATTATTTCAAAGCCTTTGATTCAGTTCCACACTCATGGCTTATTTATCTAATGAAATATTGTACATAAAATAGGTACAAATATAGTATAGTGAAAATGCTAGAATATTTTATATTTTTAGTCCACATGGAAAATTGTTCTCTATTTAAAACTATCATAATCATGTTAAAAGCAGTTTGTAGAAAACAGGGCATTTTTTCAGGGAGACAATGTAAGCTTATTATAGTTTGCCTAAACTAATATTTGCTTTCCTCAAAATATATAAATGACTTCAAATTAATGAGGAAGTCAGATAAAAATACTTTATTAATTATTTAATGATTATGAATGACATCAAGGTATATGCCTCCATATACCAACCCCCACCCCAAAA
>NC_058133.1:233037808-233136726 GCF_016433145.1 Gracilinanus agilis | reverse complement strand
AGTAGGGGTTGGGGAGGGGGGATGGGCTGAGGAGAGGGTGTGTCAGGAGCGCTTTCATAGGAGGAATCCTCGAAGGCGGAACTATTGAGGAATAATTCTCTCTTTTGTTGGAACTTTTTTATAAACTGTTTCCTCCTTCTTAAATGCTTAGCATGGTTTTTTATATAAGCTAGCAGTTGCTCTAGGCCTTCCTCCATATTCTCCATTCTCTTCTCCATCTTACTAAATCTCTCTGATTTAGTGTCATCCAGCTTCTCTGTTATATTTCCTATTTCCTTCTCTATCTTACTAAATCTCTCTGAGTTAGTGTCATCCAGCTTCTCTGACAGTTTCTTTTGAGAGAAGTAAAGATAAACTATTCCGCCTACTATGAGTATTATCACACTTACTATCACACCTACATACAGTGCATCAAACAATCCTGTAAGTGTATTTTCTGTTGTTCCTGTTCCAAAACAAATCAACGTAACAGTCCATGCTATGGACTGGAACCAGAGTCTTATAGTTTGCATTCTAGTATATATTTCCGCAGTAATGCTTCGAAACCCCCACATTCTTACTCACAGTAGATATCACTAGTGGGCAAGGCCTTCCTCTTACTAAGGGTTGGGCTATAGAACTAGTTGTATTGTTTTGGGTTAAGACTTCCTTTTGTTCCTGCCTGGCTGAGGACAAAAGCTATAGCCTGAGGCTGAGTACTAGAGATAAAGCTCTTTGAGGGTAGCCAGGGCTTTTTTGCCTGAGGCAAAAGTTGGGAGTGTCTTTCAAAAGCTAATTTTGGTTCTGGGAGGCTCTATTCAGATTGTAAAGGTCTGAAAAATTTCTTTTCTTTAAAGTTATGTGCCTTCTACTGTGGGGGGAAAAAGAAAAATGGCTTTTTAAATTCTAGCTGGCCCCACCAGGCTTTTGCTTTTTCTAAAGATTTTTAAAACTAAAAGTACGGTTTGAAATAGAACAGAGTTTAAGCCTATTTGTAGCCTAAAAAAAAATTTACCCTCCCTAATTCTACTAAATAAGTCTAGTGCCTCCTGCTTCTATTTGGCTGCTTTTAAATCTTATTCAGGTGTGCTTCTGGCCTGGCTAGGAGAACTGAGCAGTCCTTCCCAGGTGTGGCCAAGGCCTCCTACTAGGCTTAGTTCTTCCCTTAAGACAAAAAGGCAACCTAGCTAAATTTTCAGGGTCCCCAGGTTTTTTGATCTCACCAATCTAGCAGCTTTATATCGACCGAAGCTCCACGGCGTGCCGTGAGAAGGCTGACTTAAGGATAGGTATAAAGAAGAATTCAAGAAAATTCAGAAAGATTGAGGGAATTCGAGAGACCGAGTGGTCAGCCAATAATGTAAGAATTAAAATTTAGTTATTATATTTATATATTAAAATTATGTGGCCGCCAGGAATCAACAATTCAGGTTGATTCCGTAATTAAATCAGACCCAAGTCAGCATCGGGTTGAGGAGTTTATTTACAATCAGGAAGGTGAGTAGTGATAAAGAGAAGAGGGAGGTTAGAAGTCTAAATAAATGAAGCTGTAAGCCGCAAGGCCCAACAGCCGGATAGGCAGAGTTTAGAATTGGCCAACTAGGCCAAGGAAGCCAGCCTAACTTACCCACGTGACAATACAGAGTGTAATCTGTCTGTGGTCTCAGGAGATGCTTCTTCTTCCAGTTCCAGACGCCAACTCCCTACAGGAAGTTCACTAACTTACTTAAAGAGAATGTGTCTTTCATCACTTCCTGTGGTCCACCTCTAATTCAAATGGACAAATGGCAGTTTCTACATTGATTTGGACTGCCCAAAGGGCAGTCCCTTATTCTTGATTTGTTACTTATTGTCACGTGTGGGTAACTCGTCTCCCCTCCCCACTAAGGGAGGTGGGAGTGACATCATTAGCACGCCTGTGTTGGGTAGATTTTTGACTATTAATGGGATAGAGCTAATTTCTATTTACACAGCCCTTACCATTCTTCTGCCTTGGAACCAATACTTAGTATTGATTCCAAGATGGAAGGTAAGGGTTGGGGACCCCCCCCCAAAAAACCCATAACAACAATGTTTAAAAAGCATGTCACTATATCAAATACCTATAATTTCCAAACTTCCTAAAACAAAAAGCTTTCAAAATATAGAGAACTATTAGGAGAGACAAAAATCATGTGGGAATTGGGATGAGATGTATATCATTCCTGTTGTCCTTTATGTTTTTGGAGTCTGGAGTTTGGAGGATGCTTTCATTTTGTAGCTGAGGAAAATAAGAGAATTAAAATGACCTTGCCATGATCATATACAGTTAAGGCGGAGCTTTTTAAAAAAAGTAATTTATTATTAGCATTTAAAGGCTATCATTACAATAATCTTTCAACCCCAGTAGGACTTTTTTTTTCCTTTTAACCACAACTCTTGAAAATAAATGAGGAGACAGATAGGTAGCTCAGTGGATTGAAAGCCAGGCTCAGAGACAGGAGGTCCTGGATTCAAATTTGGCCCCAGACAATTGCTAGCTGTGTGACTCTGGGCAAGTCACTTAGTGCCTATTGCCTAACACTTACCAAAATTCTGCCTTAGAACCAATATACGGTATTGATTTTAAGAGAGAAGGTAAGGATTTTAGAATATAAACAAATAAATGAGATATAAAAACAAACCTGACTGACATTTATTCAATGCATTTGTATTATATTATAAAAGTATCCATTTTCTATAAGATTTCAATGATCCAAATTCTCAAACTGAATTTTGTACCCAGCTTTTCCTGAATCCAAGTCTAATCCTAATACTGTACTGTGTCTTTCCTATGAAAAAGTTTAAAGTGAATTCTGACAAAAAAATATACACTTGAACTATGCAAAAATATGGGTATCCCAGGTATGCTTGGGGTGATATTAGGTAAATTGCTAGATCTTCATTCTGGTGTTATTCACTTAGGATATGATCTCTGCAAGACTGAGAACTATGTCTCTTTTAATAATAATAATAAAAACAATAATATCAACTTTGGAGGCAGCTAGGTAGCACAATGGATAGAATGCCAGCACTGGAGTTAGTTAGGTTCAAATCTGGCCTCAGATACTTCCTAACTCTGTGACCTGGGGCAAGTCACTTAATCCTGATTGCTTAGCCCCTGCCACTCTTCTGTCTTAGAATTGATATTAAGTCAGAAGGTAAGGGTTTTTGAAAAAAATAATACCAACTTTTAATAATAATAATATTACAAAGCACTTATTACACACCAATCCTATGACGCAGAAAGCCCAGATTTTATTAAATCTTATAGATGAGGAAACTGACATTCTGGGCCAGGGCTGGTCCAGTTGTTCAGGTGAGGGATTGGAAGGAAATGGAATATTTATTGGTCATCTGACACCAAAAAGAAGTTTACTTAAGAACAGTGTGCAGGGGACACTCAGCAAGCATACAGCACTGGTTCAGTAGATATTGTATCTCTTGTATCTCTAGAGATGCGTCTTGTCAGAGGGTATTTGGGGTCAGAAAGGTGTGTCAGCTTACGTGGCAGTAGGGTACCGACTCCTTGAAGGCTGTTTTTTTTTTAAGTGCTAGGCAATTCCAAAGTCATGTCATTGGCTCTAGCCTTAGTTCTCTGGACCAGTCATGGCTCAGGGGTGAAAACTAGACCTGCCTAAACAACAAGGTTATAATATTGCTTTCATATTGACTTGACCAAGCTCACATTGCTGATAAGTGCCAGAGGGGTGAGACATCGAAACAATCAGTATTTAATAAAAGTAGCCATAGCCATCTGGGGACTTACTGTACTCTCTAAAGTGAACTGGCCCTATAAAATCTGTGGAATTTATCTTCTGGCACCTTCCTGCTTCTCTTTTTGGCCTTTTACCTTTCTGTCATCTTTTTCACCATACTACATGTCTACTATTTGCAAGATATTAGAGACTGGAGATATAAAGGAAAAAAAAGAAAAACAGTCTTTGCCTTCAGTTAGCTTCTATTTTTGTAGGGCTTTCTCTTGGCAGCATATCATGTTCTCCTTTAAAATATGTATTTTTAATTTTTAATCAAGTCCTTCAATGCATTTCTTAAAGACATGACCTTAAGGCCCTTTGCCATCCTGGTTGCTTATCTCTGGGTGCTCTCCAGCAACCTCAGTAGCTCTCATTGCTTATCCCAGATACTTAATCTGGGGACCTGGCCTGGTTTGTATACTCTTCCTCCAACTAGGGAGGAGGGAGATTGATCCTAGAACCCACAGAGACTTTGGGGGTGTTATATAAGAAAATATAAGAGGTGTCGTTTGAGTTCCAGGATGATTTGTATTTATGTTCATTCCTGTATCATCTTCAGATAAAAATTTGCCCTGAGAACAAACTGATGCACAATGCCAACTCCCAAGCTCATTACATGGATCTATACTCTGCTTATTGCTTGTGCAGAAAGAAGAAGAGCAAAGGATTGTTATGACCCAGGGGTTGAAGTGTTCTATTTTTTCCACAGGGTCTGCATGGAAAAAGGAGAGAAAAGTCTACTTAAGAACAAAGGGATATTATGGTCCCAAATTGAATAAGTCAGATAGAATGAAAATAAGAGAAAGGAAGGAAGGAAGGAAGGAAGGAAGGAAGGAAATAAGCATTTAGAAACACTTATTGTGTGCTAAGCATTGTGCTAAATTTATAATTTTTCATTATAAATATTATCTCATCTGATCTTTACAACCCTGAAAAGTAGGTGCTATATTATCCTTATTTTACAGATGAGAAACTGAGGCAAGAAGAGACTAAGCAAATTGCCTAGTGTCACACAACTAGTAAGTGTCTGAGGCCACATTTAAACTATGTTTATGAGGCCCAGCACTCTATCCCCTGAGCCACCTAATTTGTCATACTTCCTATATCTTTAATGAGACAAAATTAGACCTATTGCCACATCCTCAAGAGCCAAGAATTTGGAGATGTTAGGGTACAACCTGGTAGCTCTTAATTGGATCTTTCTTATTGATTATTGTTACATTGACAAGTGATATTTGATGCTTACTAGATCCAGGGCTTTTAGTAGGACATGCTTAGAAGATAAGAAGCAAGTCCTATCAACTGTTTTTGTTATGTGGCTGGGGTACATAATCGATTTATATATTATATACAGTTAGAAATAAAATAAAATTCTGTTTTCTGCATAGCTTCACTTGGTGGTGGTTGGAAGTTGTGGGGGTTGGAGGATAGGGAGGATCCAAGTCTTAGAAGAGCTGGTCAAAACTATTTGTTCCTGGTATCAATCAATCAATAAGTAATCCTAGTAGAGTTCTGGAGACATAAAGTTATATAAATAACCAAGTCCTTTACTACCCTTTGGTTTGGGACCAAAAGGTCTCAAAGTATTACCAGCTACTGACAGGGGCATAGAGATGGCAGAAATATACCTTGTCTCCAACAGTTTCATCAGAAATTTTCTCTTCCTTATCCCATATCCAACACATGGATTTCTCTGGTAGAAAGTACAGCAGCTGCTTGAGAGCGTAAAGCTCAAAGGTAATGTGAGGACATCTTTTTTACCAGAGAAAATTGGTGTTTCTACTGGGATGGAATAATAGGGTAGGAAGCCAAACTGGTCTGCAGAGCTGACAGAGTTCATTCTAACAAGTGAGATCAGTGTTGGTCCTTAGAATCTCATGCTGTCCATATTCTCCTCAGTGCTTTGAGAGAATAGACTCACCGTCTACTGTGGAGGCTTCTGATTCCAACAGGATGAAATTTCAGTAGGAGAAAGTGGTGACTTTATAACATAGGGAGGATTTTTTCTTAGACCCTTTTTGGGGCCACATCGAGTATTTACAAGACCATTTTTCCTTCCTCTTTCATATTTGCTTATAGACCAGACTAGACGGAAGGAAACCATTGGTTGACAAGCTAGCAATCAGCTCAAGAGTATCCTCTCCCTCCCCAGAGTCTTATAATGAATAGTTCTAAAAAGAAACTCCTGTCCCACATCCTCATCTCAACTAATCATTCCTTTTGTACAGATAGAGAATTTTTTTGAAACTGAAAGAGAGGAAGATTCAGAGAGGGATACTGATTTCAAAACCTCAAAGTCTCTTTGGCCAGAATTTCTCAATTTTCTTGCTGAGACAAGGCAATTATTTGTATATATAGTACACACACTCACATGCACATGTATGTTGTATATATACATGCATGTATATATGTATGTATGTATATAAAGCCACCAGGTGGTACTGGTGAGCAAGGAAGAATGAGCTGTCAGTCATCTCCTGAGCTAAAGGATCTCTCTGGTTACACTCAGGCAAATCACTCCCTACTCCTTTCCTGTATGTAGAGCTTTTCTCCTGCTTATTTCCCCCTCTGAGGGCTAACTTTCTTCTCCTGAGTATTTTATGGAATCTTGTCTTATTTTTAAAACTCTGTGTGCCAAATATCTGTTGCCAGAAGGAAAAAAAAAGAAAAGAGGGAAAATGCCTGTATTTTGCTCACTCACAGTTTGGGGTAAGTACCAGCATACATTTTTATGCCAGCAGACTTCGAGTTTAGAATTCTTTGCCAGGCTTGGAACAGTCCAATTCTAGGTCCCCATCAGGAATATGCAGAAATCAACATTTACTGTTCAGTTTTTAGTGTGAGCATTTATACTTCAGAAATCAGCAAATGCTACCAATGAAATCTTCAGTTATTGTTTGGTTGATTGTCTAGACTTAGGAAATTGATGGAACAAGAGGTAAATAATTCAGATTAAACTTAAAAATGTGTCCTATGTACATTCTGCCAAAGAGCTGGTTGCTAAACACCATTGGTTTACCCTAATGGCTTACCCACTGGTTTACCCTAATGCTTTATCCTAATGGTTCATTCCCAATGTCATAGTCATCCACATGTTTGGATCAAATATTTCAGTCATTTAAAAAGAGGGAATACCATCTCTTATCTTCTCTTTTGTAATCAGTAAATAAAACATACTGCGCTTAGCATTTCTGCTGTTCAACAGGGTTTTATGGTTAGTAAATAAATTCCAAACTAGAAATAACAAGTAAGAAACAAACAAGAATGCCCACTTGGACCGGAAAAAAAGGACAAGCACTTTGACTAGAAAGGTCAGTGATTAGAAAGGGAGTCCTGTAGCAATAAATCTGTGATAATGAGAAAATCTATTTATTGGCAAGGCTAGTGGTTACCAATAATAGGGGTCTATGGGCCCTCAGTAACCAAAAACCTCTGACACAGAATAGTTTTTTTATACAGTTTAGTGGTTATTTAAGGTTCAGAAATGCCCCCACTTCCCCACCGTCAATATTGTGATTTGGTTCTTCATTATGCTATCTGACTACCTGACCATGAGACTTCACCCATCATGGTGACCAGAAAACCCAAATTAGGTCAACATCCTCTTAGAAAAACCAGCCCCACAGTTGTAACCCATCAGCAAGCTCTCCTCACTCTAAAGCTGTAAGTCTCTGAGGTTGCTCCTCTTACAGGAGCCTAGTCATAGCACGAGATCAGATTGCTTTTCAACAGGTAATCATGAAACTACTCCAGATTGTAACTTGAATGTATCTCTCCCATTGTGGCAGCTTCCTTTTTCATTTTACTAATCTTCATTCCTTCAATTTGCTCTGGCTTCCATTTTCATTTATCCACAAGTACCTTCCTAAGGTCAGAGTCAGTGGTTCTGTGGGCTAAATGCAAGGTTAAATCCAAAGTCCTTTAGAGTTTAGGAAACTTTAATGACTAAAAACCAAAAAAACCTCCACCTCCCCAAACCTCTCCATCCCTGCCTGCCTAGTCCAATGGCCAAACCCTTTAGAACAATGCAAAAGTTGGGTTATGTGCAGCAGCAGAATTATATATTAAATGGGCAGTCATCACCCATCAACTGGAAGCTGTTCTCCCTTTCTTCACCTCCTTCAGTTTGATGAACAATTAGTGTGATTAATGAACTCTCTAGGGGAGAAGGAAAGAACTACTGAAAAGATTACCTCTCCCCCTTATGTTAGAGAATTCCAATATCCTTGTGTCTTTAACCATCGGGGGCATGGTTATATATTCCTTTTTCTTGCCCTCAAATCTGAATTCAAGAGGCCTCTTGAAGCGGCAGAAAAACTAAGCTTTCTAGTATGGGAATATTTATTAATGTTCAAGGCAGATGGAAAGACTTGGGGGTTGAGTCCTGCTGAATTACCTAGAGCTACCTTAGTGCAAAATCTACTGGATGGATATATATCAAGGAGACCTCGATAGCAAGAAGAGTCTGACTCACAGATAGGCATATTGTACATATGCCAATCCTATTATTTCTTTAGTACTATCAGCTAAATATTGAATGGGCAGGAGGAAAACAACATGCTATTGAAGGAAGAAAACTGCTAGTGACCATGTAAAGCAGTTCCTTTCTAGAGAAGGACCATGTTCTTGGATAATGATATAATGTTTCTTTTTCCTACTCATACATCCAAAGGAATGTTGTTACTTTGGAAAGATGGGCATGACCCTAAAGAATTGGCAAGACTCCCAACCCAGGGGAATTTTCCTTATTAACAAATCTTAAGAATCTATGGAACAGGGGTAGCTGGGTAGCTCAGTGGAGTGAGAGTCGGGCCTAGAGATGGGAGGTCCTAGGTTCAAATCTGGCCTCAGACACTTCCCAGCTGTGTGACCCTGGGCAAGTTACTTGACTTTCATTGCCTACCCTTATCATCCTTCTGCTTTGGAGCCAACCAACAAGACTGAATTAGTTTTTAGAAAATATCTTTACTGAGTAAAGGGGGAAAATTTATGGTTGGACTGAATATTCAAAGCGGTGGTCACCAGGAAATGAATATATATCAATTCCAAATGATTTTTTAGCAATTTATTTGTAAAATATAAGGAGGGAATGAAAGTAGAGAAATGAGAAGAGGGCAGAGTAAGAGATCTAGCTTAATGAGCTAGATTATGTGTTCAAGCCCTGGCTTTATTCCATCCAGCAGGGCTCCAGAGGTTCCAGCCAGAGCCTAAAGGTCAATTAACAAGGGTTTTAGCCATGAGGCCTCCTCTCAATCAGGGGGCCCCTCCAGAGCTAAGGAAGGGAGTCAGCCTTTTTTCACTCACCCATGAGTAATTCTAAGGAGAAAAATAAAGCAGTCCAAGGTCCTCAGCCAGAGCTCCTCCAGGTCCAGTTCAAGGCCGAAGAGACTGAGCCCAGAAGTTCTTGCAATTTCTTTTAAGACCATTTCTTTTTCAAGTTTTCAAAATTTCAAAGCAATTTCAAGTCCATTTCTTTTGTCACTTCCTGTTCCTTCCTCCCATTTTACGTGTACCAACCACAACAAAGACTTTGCTTAGGACTGCCCAAGGGGCAGTCAGTCGATTCTGATTTGTCACCCACTCTTGCACATGTGGGTCACAGACCTCTCCCACTTGAGAATTAAGTGGGATGTTTACACTTTTGGTGATTTAATCTAAAAATAGGCAGGGTAGTATTAATCCCATCTTCACAACTGAGAAGTTAGAACAAGAACAGGTGGTACAAAATATTTCTCTATAACTTTGGGATTCACTTTGCCATAAATGTGCATAAAGTATATAAGGAGAATTAGCTCCATCTTAAAGTATAATGAAAGCAAGGTATCCATATGGAGAACATATGTGATGAAGGGGTACCTCCTAACTCCTGGCCCTGGAAATCCTTTTCTCCCCTTGTTGAGTCCTCATGAAGTTTCTCTTACGTGTAACTCTCTTAGGTTACCATGGTCAGTGACTTTCCAGGAGCCATAGCTGGAACTTCTCTCTACAATAAGACGACATACTCGCTGAAGCTGCTGTTGTAAGCACTTTCACCAGTGTCATTCATTAGTGGGCAATCTACTGCCACCATTCAACACTGACTGCCAGGGGGATCCCTGGATTTCCCAAACACACAAGGCCTCTTAGACACTTCTATTTCATAATGCTTTTTCAGCTAAGATCAGGAACAAGTCAAAAGAGACAAAATCAAGGTGGCTATGAGCTCACCTCTGCCATGGTCAAGTGGGAGATAATCTTTCTCCATCCCAACTCAGGGGCAATTCAGAATAGTCCCACTCCATCAAAAGAAAGTTCTTTCAAGTCACAGTTGGTTACTGCATTGATCAGAATCCTAATGTCTTTCAGTGTAGCAGTATGGTAAAGTATAGTACAAAACTGACTCTTAGGAATCTGGTTCATCCACTTATATGAATGGAGGCAAGTCACTTCATCAGTCAATCAATAAACATTTATTAAGTGCCTATTATGTGCTAACTGCTGGGGATACAATAAGAGGCAAAAGGTAGTTTCTCTCCTCAAGGAGTTTACAATCTAATGGAGGAGACAATATGCAAACAAATACATAACAAGCTATAAATAGGAAATAATTAAGAGGGAAGGCATGAGAAATGTTAAGATTAAGATTCTCTGGAGACTGTATCTTTATTTACAATTATTTATTAAATAAAAAGCAGGCCAGAGAAAGAAAAGGCCTTCAGCCACGTGTAGCCAGTGTAGCCTCCTAGGTCTAGTCCAAAAAGTGCACCTACTTGCCCTAGATTCCCAAGAAAACGGCTCCAGCTTCCTGCTGGTGCTCAAATTTATCCTCTTCTTGATGGCTCTTTCCAAAGCCCCTCAGATTGTAGGACTCTGACCTTACTCTGGCCAAGAGGCTGGTTTTCTATATGCCAGAGGTCAGGAGACCTTTAGAAAGGCAGCAAGAGTACAGCATGCCTACTTTTCTCTACCCCACAATCTGAAGAGTCTTGTTTACAGATAAGTAAAAGGCTTTATTTATCTGCATTCTTATTCAAGAAGAGGGTGATGGAAGAAGCAAACTGTAGCTCCAATTTTAAGATTAACCTCTTCTTTTTAAAATCCAAAGATTGTCTTGGGGTGCCAAAGAAGGGGGTATAGGCTAGTGTTAAACTTACACAGAATTAAGAAGGTTTGGGGAAGGCTTCTTATAGAAGGTGGGATTTTAACTGGAACTTAAAGGAAGCCAGAGATGTTCATAGTTCCAGTGAAAAGTGAGAGTGCCCAGTAATGGGGAACAGCTAGAAAGAATGCCCAGATCCTAAAGATGGAAGTGTCTTATTTGTGGAACAGCCAGGAGGCCACCAATTCTAAGGTTATGTGTTGAGTAAGTTACAAAAAGACTAGCAACGTTAGAAGGAGCTAGGTTATGAAGGACTTTGAATGCCAAACAGAACACTTTGTATTTGTTCCTGGAGGCAACTGGAAGCCACTGGAGTTTACTGAGTTGAGGGGGTGGGATGAGGTTGACATGATCAGACCTGGGTGTGGGCAAAATCATTTTAAGTGGCTAAATGGGAGGGTGGATTGGAGTGGGTTAAAGAGTGTCCAAGTTGGAATTTGAAGTTTATCATTCTTTCTACTTCTGTGATATGTAAATGATAAATGCATAAGAAAAATACTGCATTATAGCCACTAAGTTCTTGTTTCTTGTCTGAGGGACATGGTTGCATTTGTAAAACAAAAACAATGGACTCATCCTGAGGTTCATGAAGGATCAATCCTTTCCCAGCTGAAGGTGCCAATTTTGCCCATCTCTCTAGGTAGTGTTTGTTCAGGTATCCTCAAGGTGATGATCTTCCAGAATCTTATCTTACCTTAAACATACAATGAAAATAATTTCCAATAACCACAATTAAAAAAACACACCTCAGAACTAATGTCAGAGTCATTGGAAAAGGTATTTGTCATCCCACAGTGAAAATTCTGGAGGGCACAACTCACTTGGATAAACTGCTAAAAGCAATCTCAATGTTATATAGTGACATTAATAAAAGGATTTAAAAAAAAAACCAAATATAAGACCTTTACAATTTTTGCCTCTTCATTTCCTTTTTTAAAAACACTTTCTATTTTAGTAACAACTCTAAGACAGAGGAGAAAGAACTAAGCAAACAGTTAAGTGACTTGCCCAGGGTCACACAGTTCTGAAGTGTCTGAGGCCAGATTTGAACCCAGGTCCTCTTAACTCTATCCACTGTGCTACCGAGCAGCCCGTCTTCATTTCCTTCTGATAAAGCTTAATTTTTCCTAATAGTTTTGGACTAAGAGCCAAGAGAACTATGGTCCATTACTGAAAGAGCAATAGTTTTGATATGATTTCCTTATGTAACAGTAATGGTTATAAGTGTAATCTTAGGCTGACTCAAAATCCTGACCCGATCCAACTGGATTGAATTTGTTTTTTCCCCATTTTTAGTTAGTTCTCTGTCACTTTTTTGATGGTTTTGGTTCCATATGCATTGCTTTTATTTATTGTGTTTTTAATTCTGTAGTCTTTAAGAACGGATATTACTCAAAGGAACTGTACAAAAAGTTGTGCTTTTAAAGAGCACATTTCAATGACTGTTAGAGGTATTGCAAAGATTATTGGTGTTTCAAGGATCAATCAAGCCCACAATGCAATAAAATCAGCTATATAAAAGTGCAAATAGGGCAGTTGATAACCAAAAAAAAAAAATGCCCCAAACTAGCTATTGTTAGGTAAAATAGCCTAATTAATCAGCAGGAAAGAAGGAAAACCCTTCTGAGGGACCTAAAACCTTGAAGGGTTGTTATTAATTCCTCCCTGTAGAGTGAGGCATAGATTTCTAGAAATAGTGTGAATGCCAAACAAACAAACAAACAAACAAACAAGCAAGCAACTTCTAACTGTTGCTATGAAGAAAAAATTGCTTGTAATAGGCAAGATAATACAAAAAATTGAGTAATTTATATACTGAGAGAATTCACTTTTTCACTGAAAATTATCAAAGTCACCCAGATGACACTATAAAGTTTGAGTGTCTTCACTAGACATCCACTCAAAAAATTAAGAGTGATTTTTTTATTTCCAGGGGACCTTTAAGTCTTGACCTTATTGAGATAAATATATTAATGAGTGAGTGAGTGAGTGAGTGTGTGTGTGTGTGTGTGTGTACACGCACTTTCATTTGAATGAAGCCTCTGATGGCAGCAGTAGGATCTATATATAAGTGGGTTGTTCAGGGAAGACTAGCACCTCTGGTGTGAGGGCTTGCTGACCGTTTCCAGGGCTGCTCATCTACCTTTGTTGTTCATCTGTCATCCAGTAACCAAATTTGCATTAGCCACACCTCAGCTGACAGGCTAAAACCAAGTTGAAGGTAGCCAGCAGGCTTTAGGAGTTAGGGGGATGTCTTACAACAAGTTTGTGAAGATATCCCTGGTAGAATGGACTGATGAGAACAATTCATTCAACAGCAGGAAGGTGACTGAAGCAAACACTGGAATGCTGAGAGCTTGGGCAGACAATGAAGACTTGCCATTGGACTTTCATGACTGGAAAAGAGAGTAAGCATAATGACTTTGTGTAATTCTGCCTCACTTAAATCATCAGTCCTTTTTGAAAATGAAAGATCAATAACAACCTTGCCTCTGAATTGTTCAAGGTGGTCCTCTAGACAAGCATAAAAAAGCACCCTGTGGCTGTTTTGTACCAGGAACCTCAGAGGTTAAGTTCTTTGAGAATTGTTTCAAGGAAAGTTTCAGTACCTTTTGAGCAAAAAACAAGCTAAACTTGCATGTGGGTAAGGGGTTAGGATATAACTCACCACAAAACCTCTGGCCTATAATTAAAGTAAGACTTGAGAAAATAAAATATAAATCAAAGGTATGCTTAATATCCAGTGGAGCAGGGGGCCGCTCGGTGACTCAATGGTTTAAGAGCCAGCCCTAGAAATGGGAAGTTCTGGGTTCAAATCTGGCCTCAGACAATTCTTAGCTTTGTGACCCTAGGTAAGTCACCCCAATGCCTAGCCCTTGTTGCTCTTCTGCCTATTGTTGTTGATCTTCTGCCCATATATTGGAACCAATATACAGTAAGGGCTTTTAAAAAAAATGTCCAATGGAATGTATGGTTTGTGATAAAGAATATATCATAATCTTGTTAACTTGGCTCCAGATTGATTAGAACAAGTGATTATAGCAAAAGCAAGATATACTGCATATTAAAAGTTTTTTAAAGATAAAAAAATTTCTAAGCTTAATTGTATAAGTAAGCAAATTTAATTATTTTACTTTGTCTCAGATAACCTGCACTACACAGCAACTGGCTTTGTGACCTTCAGCAAATCACTTACTTTCTAGACCTCAGTTTTATATCTCTAAAACAAAGATATTAGCTACTATTGTTCCTTTCAACTCTAGGAGTCTAAGAATCTTTAAGTAAATCCAGGTCTGAGACATTGAATTTCATCAGAGATAACAGGTCATTTTGACCCCTATGAGGTTATCAATCACAAGGGTTAGTGCTATAAAGCAACAGAGCTAGGCTTAGCTTCATACTATAGAATCCTATATAACTTGACATTTTTCAAGAGAGCCTTGAGGTGCCTAGGTTTTGAATAGGCAAAAAATATGTATGAAATTTTGCTTATTTTAAATTCAAGAATTGGCCTGCCATGGATAATTCATCAAGCACTCTATAGCTTCTTCTTTCAATAATGAACATTTCAAGACTTTGTCAAGGATTTTAAGGTCTAAAGCTTTTAAAGAAAGCAGCTACGAGAAGAGAAATGAAGGTTGGATTAGAGTAGTATCATTTGAAGGGGGCAGGAATACTCTTTCTAAATTAGATGTTTCAGAAGGCATATTAGATAATTCCCTAGAGGACTATTGTAGTTAAGGTACCTACTTTCCTAACCACCTAATTTACTAGAGAGGGACAATGGGAGAAAATAATCCAGTATCACATCGAGTGCAATCAAAGGATGATTTAGCCACTTGGGTGACTCCAAATTCACTTGCAATTTTTCTTCCACTTAGAAAAGTGGATCCAGTAATAACAGTTCATGTACATATAGTCCTGAATAATACACATAGCACTTTCTTTGTGTTACCCATGGCCCAGGGACAACCCTCCTTTCCATAAAGACAAATCTAGATTTCAATTCTAGGGGAGAAGGTTTTTCTCACATGAGTTACACTCACCTAGAGTTCCACAGAAAATCTTTTAAATAAAATTTAGGTATGGCTCATGTCTACAGACTTCATTAAATTAAAGAAATTAATTTAGTGCCTTCTAGATACTCAATATATAAAGTAGATATTGGGTAGAGGATAGCATAAGTACCCATTAACAAATATTTAAGACATAAAAGAAGAGCCCATCACCCATTTTATATTCCCCTAGGAATTATAGACAACCTTGTAGAAATGCTTAAAAGATCTTTTGCATTCACTTAAGATGAGTCTGAGTAACTCATGTGACATGGTTTCAATGTTCTTAGTCTTTTTGCTACGGAATTCTTTTGGTAGCTACTATTTTCTCCTTTGAGGAAATCATTTTTTTGCTGGACAACCAGGTCCCAACCTTTTTAGATTCACAAGGTTATTGACAAAGGTGGAAATCTCAGGATTGCTCTTCAGTAACCTTGGCTCAGGGAAAGACATACAGAAAGGAAGAGGGAGCTAGAAACTTCAGGTCTGGTTTTAGACAAGCCCCTACTCTTGCTGCCATATGTGTATAGTCATCATTGCATGTGATGATAAGGAAAGGGAAATCCTACCTCTCCCTGATGGAATCCAAGGGATAGCCAAAAAGAGCAGGAGGCCAGGCTTTGGCTTTTTTAAAAATTGCTCTTAGGGCAGTAAGATAGCACAGTGAATAAAGAGTCAAGCCTGGAGTTGCATGGACCTGGGTTCCTAACTGTGTGATCCTGGGCAAGTCACTTAACCCCTGTTGTCTGACCCTTCCCACTCTTCTGCATTAGAATTGATACTAAGATCCAAGAGTTTTTTTTAAAAATTGCCCTTTTATAGAGTACTGTAAGGGCAACTCTTCTGGCTCAATTGTCAGTTTTCTTCACCATCGCACCCAATTACAGGAACACACAAAGCTGTTCGTTACCTGTGCCCTTCAACAGTGAGTCAGAGCACATTTCTGTCTGGATCTATGCATGCTCAGCTCCATCTGAGCAGATTAGAGGTTCCCCTAGTATTCCTTGTTATAGTCACAACAGCCCTGTGAATTAGTAGTGCAAGAACTGAACATAAATGAAGATGAAGAAACTGTGGAGCTCTAGCTTCTGCTCTATTTCCTCATTCTGTTATATCTGGCTTCCTCTAAATAACTGGGTATCTAATACTTTGGATAATAATGGTTAATGGAGTTCTAATGTGAATTTCCATTTGTTTCATTCTCATTCTCCAAGGTTTTGGAGGGGCTTCTGTTCTTGTGCTGGGCAGAGGACTGTAACTCTAAGCAATTAGCTAGTCAGGTCCCATTTCTTCAGCCTCAAACAGATGAGCTCAGGTCCCAGGTTGTGGTTTCCATCATTATAGTTCTTATGGTCAAAATGAGCCCATATGGGATGGCCACCTCAGTTATTGTTTCTTCTGCTATGATTCTGACTCTCTAACCAGGATGCTCCTTGTGTGTTTCTTTCTGTCCTAGAACAAGGAAAAATGATTGGCTCCTACAAATTCAAGTTCATTTTTGGATCTTGCCTGCTGCTGACTCTCACCTCATGTGACACAGCATTGGGCAGGGCATCACAGAAGCAGCCATCCCAGCAGGAACAGGAGATGACTCAGGAAAAGGTTAAGTTGGAGGATCTACCATCACCATTGCCGGATCCCACTGAAAAGTGAGACATTTGGGGCATTGGTATTAGGATGGGAATTAGGATCAGATGAACTCTTTTTCCTGGTGGTATGGTATAATGAAAAGAGTTCTATATTTAGAGTCAGTGGACCCGAGTTTAAATTCTGATTCTTCTACTACCTTATAACCTTGGGAGTTGTTTATTCTCTAGGAATTTAACTTTCTTCCTCTATAAAATAAGAGGATCTGGACTGAAGTGATCTATGCAAGCCCTTATAACTCTGAATTCTATGATTTTATGAATACGAACCCTCACCCATGAGATTGATAATAAAGTCTCCCAGCTTCACAAGTTTGTTGCTTAACTTCTAGGTCTAAAGCCCTTGGCTAACGAAGACAGAATTCCTGGATTCTAAGCCTAGGTTTTCTGCTGCATTGCAATCTTCAAAACATTCTGGGTAGTGACTCAAAGTGTCCTTATCTTGAAAGTGAATAATCTTTTAGTCTTTTATGACATATATTCTTAGAGTTGCCTGGGATACCAGGAGGCTAAGTGACTTGTATAGATTTTCTATGTCAGATTTGGACATTACAAATACTCTGTCCTCTATACCAGGCTACTTGTGGAAGTTGAGTTATCTATATAAGTACCTATCTTTCTCTACTATTTAGATTGTAAGCATTATTGACAGCATGGTCTGTTTTCTATTTATCTTTATATTCTCAGAGCAAATAAAAAATTTAAATTCTCAAATTAACCCTTACCATCTTTGGTCATGCCTTGATTGCTTCTTCTGACCCCTGAAGAAACTATTATAGCTCCATAAAGGAACCAAAGTTGCCAGTCTGGGAATAAGAAAATGTAACAAGGTGGTGGTATAGTAGAAACAAACATTGATTATGGAGTCAGTTGATCTGCATTTCAGGCCTGATCCACTACTGATTTGTATGACTTTGAATAAATCACATAACTGCTCAGTGACTCAGTTTCTACATCTTCAAAAAGAGAGGGTTAAGTGATCTTTAAGGCCCCTTTTAGTCCTGAATCCTATGATTCTAGAGGAGAAGGATCCAGAACATATGTTGGGATCACACATTTAGGACAAGAAGTTTTGGTCCAACCCCTTTATTTTACAGATGAGGAAATTAGGGTTCAAAAAGCAACTTGTCTAACATCATCTAGGTCCTCTGACTCCAAAGTTAGTATTTTTTTTTTCCACTGGACCACATTGTCTCCTCTCGTTCTCTTGCAATTTCTATTTTCCTCTAAAGCAGTGAAACTATAGAACACTGTTCATGGAAAAAAGCTTGGAATCTTTCTCCACTTGCCCTGGGTGTGTAGACTCCAACCTATCTGCGATGTTGTGATAATATTTATAAGGTACTTTGAGTTCCTTGTAAGACTAAAAAAAAAAACCCTATGTTGAAATTCTCACCTCATTTCTTTTACCTCTCAAGTGATAAACGAGTTGAGCTCACTTTTTCCTTAGCTCTGTTTTAAGGACAAAGGAAAAAGGACCTGCACTTGGCTGAGAGGGAAGCAGCAGAGGAAAGCCATACAGGCAACCTCTGGACTTGATTATCTGTTTGAAAAAGAAAAAAAAAATCTAGAATTGAGAGTCAGGTCAGGCCTAGATACAATGAATCTGATGAAAAAAGAAACAAACAAATAAGAAATTATGGGCATGTCATTTCACTTTCTGGGCATCATATAACTCTTGTCTAAAACTTTGAGTCTAATGAGGACACTGCTATTTCTCAGTCTGTATAGGACCAGCTGGGATCCAGTGTACCTAGTCAAAAATTTCCTTGGCCCAAGATGACTCTTTGCAATTAAGCAGGATACCACCAGGTGGCAGCACGAAGCTGTTGCCTTATATGTGATCCTAATGATTTTCTGGCCTGTCCAATTTCAAGATATAAACATTGCAATAGAGCAAAAGAGGTAAGAATTGGGAGGTGTCTTGTCTTTAATTAAAAAAAAAAATCTTGTGGGATCAAGGAGAAACTAAGCCAAGAAAGGATTTTTCTATTTGATTATTGTTTTTTCCATATAAAGAAACCATATGCAATGTGTTTGTTCTAGAACACTTAAATTTATTGTGCTAGTTAAAAAGAGGCAGTGTGTTATAATGCATAAACTCAAAATCAGGAAAACCAGGATTGTAGATCCAGCCTCTGAAGGTGATCAGCTGGGTGACCATAGCTGCTTCCTCTCTGAGCCTTTTGTAACTCTAGTTAAGATATGGATGGGATGGAATCTGTGCTGGTGTTTAGACAAGATCACACACAGGTCCTTAATTTTTAAAAGGGTTATTATTATACTGTGGGTAGCATGATGTTAGTGGGAAGAACACCAGGTTTTGAGTCAAAAGCCCTGGTTTCAATATCCAGACTACTACCTGCCACCTATATGTGTGTATGACCTTAAATCAGTTGCCTTACCTTTCTGAGACTCAGTTTCTTCATCTGTAAATTGAGGTTATACTAGATCTAAGACTCTTTTCTAGTCTTGGGGCAGTGTGGAGATCTCTTTATCATCTCTGATAATCTGATGACAGTTTAGTTGATGAGGAAATAAGGACAGGACAAGGGAAATGTCTTTTACTTCATGCTTCCAGCTCTGGCTCCAGGAGCATAGAGTTTATTATATATATTTCAAGACTCATTTCACACAAAAGAACCCCTGCAAAACTTGCAGATGCGCAGAAGTTACAAATTATGTCACATCAAAACACAAAATATTGGCTTCAGAATAGACCAAGGCCAAGGCTGAATTTTGACTAGGTTCTTATCAGAAAGCCAAGTTGGGGAGTATCTTGGCCTTAGCTATAACAGGCAGCAGCATTCCTTGCTGTGTTAACAGTGTTAACCCTTTAAATTCAGGTTTGATGGGAATTTAAAGCTTTTCAATAAGGCCATAATACTTTCCAAGAAGAAATCACAAGGATCACAAAAGGGGTCAAAAGAGGAGTCTCAGATTTTTATCTATTCTCTTATTGGCTTCCCACAGGGCAGTTAAATAGCACAGTGGATAGAGGGTTAGGCCTGGAGACAAGAGGTCCTAAATTCAAATCTGGTCACAGAAAATACATTGTATTGATTCTAAGACAGAAAGTAGGGATTCAAAACAAAACAAAACACTACTCTTTCTAGTCCCAAATGGATTCATTTTCATCTTGGTTGTTGTATGACCTAGCAGAGTACCTGACCTATACTAGATAAGTGATAGATTGATGATACCGGGCCTCTTTAAATATTGATCCATCTATAGGTATAAATAGCATCCAAACCACCTTGCATCTCTCACTGATTATTTTCTAATGAACAAATATCAGAACACTACTTTGCAAGGTAATATGTAGATGCTTAATGAACATTTGTTGGATTGAATTGAATGTCTTGGGTTAACAAAGGATAAAGGAGCCCCCTTCTGGGGTGTGAAGGGTGGAACAGAGTAGTATGCATAGAATTTAAATTTATACTCATCCTTCTTTGGGAAAAGACTAGGTACTGCTACATCATGGGAGCCAAGGGGATGAGCCACTGCTGGGATCATATACCCAAAGTTCACAGAATCATAGCTTTAGAACTAGAAGGGATCTTAGTCCCTACTCTCCCTTTTTTTCATAGCAGAGGAAACTGAAGTCCAGAGAGATTAAGTGATTTGTCCAAGATTATACGTTAACAAAACTGGGATTTCATCACAGGTACTCTAACTTGAAATCCAGTCTACATTCTACATGCCAATGGAAGTTATTTAGTGGAACAACTGAAAGGTGTTTTCCTTAGTTAGGATGTCTCATTTTCTTTTCTGTAATCCTTTTTCATTCAGGGTTGAAGATGACCATGAAAAGAGCAACCCCAGTCTGGAAGAACAGTCTTCTGCCTCTAAATGTTTCCGGTGTTGTGATTCTGGCTACCCCATGTACCAGCCAATGCCAATGCCTCAGATAAATATCACTATCTTAAAAGGTCAGGGAGATGGTCTTGAATGCTTCAAAAATGAGTATAGGAGATCATTGCCCATAGCTGAGAAATAATACTTTAATGAGAAGGGAGATAAATGCTTCTGGGACAGGTTGGGCTACAAAGCAGTAAGGTGACTCTGTGCCTAGAGGGGAGAGAAGAAATACCCTCTCCCTTTACCCTGAGATTCTAGGCAAGGTTGTGATTAACTCTCCAGGATTTGAGATAGGAGATGAATCCCCAGGATAATATAAGAGCAGAACAATAATGTATAGAGACAATTTGAGTCTCTTCTCCCTACACTTGCATTCTTGACTGCAAGTTTCTCTGTTCTTTGTTTTGAGGTTTGGTGCTCCCCAGCCTGTTTTCTGAAATGCCACCTGAACGCCACAATACCGCGCACATCAGATAACCTTGCACAACACTGCAAAATCTAACTGGGAACACATGTGACCTGGATTTTGTGGTGAGGAGGCTGGATCCTGGAGCTCCGACATCTGCAGTTAATTCGCTCAAAGTGAGCCATGGGCTTGGTCACTGAAACTGCTGCTTTTGGACAAACCCATATGTTCCCTTTTTCCTTGCCAGGGCTTTCAAGAAAAAAAAAATTGTTGGTTTTGGATCAAAATAGAAAAGTTCCTTGGGGTTGATGTTGTTTGGATGGATTGTTTGGGAATCAAATCATCCCTGTGCCCAGGATGTTAAAAATAATATTGGGATAGCTGAAGTAGAAGTTAGGCTTTTCAGGATTGGCCCATGAATGAAGAATTAGTCTGGGAATCCTTGACCAGGTGCTGAGAGTATAAGGGAAGAGAGAGTAAAGCCTAATTCCTGGGGTGAAAACAAATGGGTGGACCACTTTAATACCACATGTTTTTTATATCCCTTTTTAGGTGAAAAGGGTGACAGAGGAGAGAGAGGTCTCCAAGGAAAATTTGGCAAAACAGGTTCAATAGGTGCCAGAGGTCATGTTGGACCAAAGGGACAAAAGGGCACAATGGGGGCTCCTGGAGATCGATGTAAGAACCACTATGCTGCCTTCTCAGTGGGGCGGAAGAAGCCCTTGCACAGCAATGATTACTACCAGACACTGATTTTTGACATGGAATTTGTCAACCTCTACAGTCACTTCAACATGTTCACAGGTAAATTCTACTGCTACGTGCCTGGCATCTACTTCTTTAGCCTCAATGTGCACACTTGGAACCAGAAGGAAACTTATCTCCATATCATGAAGAATGATGCTGAAGTGGTGATACTATATGCCCAGGTGAGCGACCGAAGCATCATGCAGAGCCAGAGCCTGATGCTGGAGCTTCAGGAACAGGATGAGGTGTGGGTACGGCTCTTCAAGGGGGAGCGAGAGAATGCCATCTTCAGTGATGAGTTTGACACCTACATCACCTTTAGTGGGTATCTGGTTAAACATAATGCTGAGCCATAAGCCAGCTCATCAACCTATTTCCTGACCCCAGAGGCTAACTACAGTCTTTTAATCTTTTCATGGCCAGCTTCTTCTCTCTTTGATATCCAAGCACCAGGATGAAACCCTCCTGAAATGCCACTCTCCTAGTTTACTGCTTCCACTCCATCTGCATTCCACAGGATTCTTATTAAATGAAAAATACTGTCCATTCTTAAATTTTGCAATGCCCTTTTGTGCAACTGTAGACAACATATGAAATTATCGGGGGGGGGGGGAACATGTGAGAATGAAGGACTGGGCACGTCCTGCCTCCAGGAGAATATTAATCCTTTGATAACCTAGTAATATAGCTGGATTTCCCAGAAAAAATAATTTCCACTCCCATTACTGGAACTAATTAGCAGTCATGCACAGAGTTACTAAACAGAGCAAAGTAAATCATGGAAAATAAGAGGAATCTTTTTGTCTACCTACTGAGTGAAGTTTTCCCTCTGAGAAAATTGGTTTTACTATATAGTTCCAGAGAAATTCTTTACAGCTCCCAAGACTGGTGGTGGACCACAGGAAAGCTGGACAAAGAGTTTTTAAATCAGTTATATGAATACATCAATTCCCACTCCCTCCCTTGTCAAGTCCTCCTAATGAATCAATTGGATTGACTGTTGTTATAAAGGTAAAAAGGCCATGTCCAGAGAGCACTCAGTAACCCTGTCTGCTGTGAGGTATTTAAATATGGGAGAGTCCTTCAGATGCTGCCTGCTCACCTGGGGCAATTGGTTTCCAAATGATGGCAGCTATCCCTTCACCTAAGCCCTCCACAGCATAGTTTGTTATTAAAAGATCCAAGCAGAGTTTGACTTTGCTCTTCTTTACATTTACAGTTCCTTCCAACCTGAAGTCTGATTTCTGTTACTGTTTATATTAGGATCAGATGAGTTTAGGAACTGATGTAAGTAGCTTTAAAAAAAGGAATAGCCCAGGTCATTTTAGCTGTCTTCCTGTTTGTTTAGTCCTTTTCAGAGATAAGCCCACAGGTTCTATTGTTTCCTGTTGGACTCCTCCCCTTTTTATGCTATAAGTTGTGGCTGTTTATGGCAATGACCCAGCACAAGACAGCCCCTCTATATCAACTATGTCTTAGGAACCTATAAACTAATTTGATTGAGCTATCAAGCAGGAACTAAGAACTTCCACCCTTACTCATAAAATTGTTCCCTAGGATCCTCTTGCAACCTTATCATTGCTGTGGATACAAGACAAACATGAGTGCAGGAAATATTGTGCCTATTTATGCTTTCCTCCCTGGTGCTCTGAAATGGGTGGAAAAGGGAAGTGGGATTTCTGTGTTCAGTGATTTAACATCACATGAGGCCAAAAGTAATGTGGGTAAATACCAGGGCTAGGTATATTGGAGAAGAGGGGAGGTCTCTTTGGCCATTAAATCATCAGAGTTTTCCTTTCATACCAATTTCAATCCCATTATCAGTGGCAAGTGGACCTTTGTAAGGTACCAGGAAGAGGACTGGGCTGAAGATTAAAGTTATTGTGGCTTTATTCTGACTAAAAGATACCGCCCATGTTGAATTTTCATTGAATGGTAAATCTTTGTTGTTAGCTTATACACTTCACTTATCTTCCAGAGCCCCTAGGTCAATCCTTAGCTAATACTCTGGAGAATGAACATTCCTTCTTCTCACCCTAAATTTTTGACCTTACACTTAGCTATATTTTGACCTCTGTGCTCTCCTGGTGTCAGTACTGGGTCCTGGAGGTCAGGGTCATTAGGCTTTCTTATCTCTTTTGAAAAGCATACTTTTAAATTTTTTCTCAAAATAGCTTGAGAGCAGAGAAATCCATACATGGTTTCTTGGTGATCCCTAAAAACTATTTTAAAAATATAATTTAGTATTGGGAAGGTTTTTTTTTCTTCTGAGCATATAGAACTTCTAAACTGAATTATTTGTGTTTTCAGTCCTGGCTTTCTTGCCTTCCAACCTTTTGGATGGAGAGAGAATGGCAGTGACTTAGACTTCTCTTCATCCCTATAGGATCAGTTCTAAGATCAGGCCATAAGATCAGTTTCATGAACTTCTGGACAGCTGACTGACCTGATAAATTCAGAGAAGGCCATGATGGGGGTGCATATAATGTGACCCTACTGGTCCATTATGTAGTTTCCCTGGTCTCTCATCTTTGGAAAGAGTATCTACCATTAAAAGAGGACCAGACTTTCATCTCGAACAACCTGGAAGGAGATATTCTGGGCACAGTGTGTCCCTAGACTGTACCCTGCTTTGTTGGATTAATGAGGGTGGCTTCTTGCCATTGAAAGTCACTAGATTGCCAAATCTGAGTGGTGCAGCTGCTCTTTGTATTTTCCTTCTCCCTGCCCTTTGCCAACGAGGATAAGTATCCAGCTATCCTTTATCCCTGTTGCCAACAGTTTGTGAAGAAGCTGCCTCACTCCCTCTGGTGCCAGCAGGTTGGCCAACAGCTGTTTTTTTTTTTTAACTCTGCCTATTGCCAGTGGGCGAGTAGGCTGCTATTACATACACACATACACCCCTGAAGCTGTGGCATGAGCAGGCAGCTGTGATCCTGCTCTCCAGTGCTGGTGGACACCTGTTCTTTTCCTCCTCTGGTTAAAAGCCACTGGATCTAGGAGCATGCCATTTGTTTACACTTAGCTGGAATCAGGTCATGGGGAAACCTGCCACTTCTTTTTTTCCAAAGAAGTGAGTCAGGCTTTATCTATGTGCCTGCCTTCCACCCTCTTTCTAGGGATGGAGACAGACTCAAGAAGAAAATGCTAAACCCTAGATTGACCTTTGACTAACATGTGGAATAGGCCAAGAATCCTTGCACCTCCTTTTAGTGTCTCCCTCCTATTTTATGCCTTGCTCCCCTACCTCTGTACCCCAAATGCTCCCTGGCTACCCATGGATCCTACTATGGTGCTCTGAACTCAGGATTTACCTTTTGCCTTTCTCTCCCCCTCCTAAATAAACTTTTCTGGGACACATCCCATTCCCATACACTCTCACTTAGTTGTCCCTAGAGAGGATCTTATTGATTCATTGAATGTTTGCTGAACTGAACCAAAAACCATTCATTAAGCAACATTCTTCCTTCTCCCTACTAAGTTCTTTGAAGGCAAGGACTATGTCTTTTTATGCTTGTGTCCTCAGCACCTAGCATAGTACCATACATGTACTAACTGCTTAATAGATGTTTTTTTAGAAAATGAGAACAAATATTTGAGTGCCTCCTACATTGTAGGCACAGCAAAGAATATGAAGATGAATAAAGTATTTCTTCTACTCAGGGTTAATAGCTGATAATAGCTCTACATGTCAGTCCTCCCTCTGATGAACTCTGGTTATTTGTGACAGTGACAGATCATATAATATGGTTCTTCTACACCATGCCTCCCACATGTCTCGGTAGCCTGGCAGAGTGAAAAATAATGTATGGGTCAGTATATTTTAACAAAGGACTCTTGGAAGATTCTAATTCCTTCCACACAGAACTATAAATTTAGGGCTAAAAACTTGAGGTTCAATTCCCCTACCTTGATTTTACTGATTATCCAAGGGCACTTGTAGTGAGAGGGCAGAGGCAGAACTTGAATTCAGATTCCCTAACTACAAATACATTATTCTTTCTGCTGTACCATCCTGTCTCCCCAATCAAAAGAATGAATCTTAGGTTAATAACAATTTACATATATAAAGCTATGTTATGCTCATAACATGTTCATTCGCTTCTTATTACAATCCCAAGAAGTAAGTAGGGCAAGGATTATTATCCCTATTTTACAGATGAGGAACAGAATACTAGAGAAGCTAAATGACTTCTCAAGGATCGTATAGCTTATAAATGACAAATTTGGGTACTTAAATCTAAGTTGTTTGAGTTAAAGTTTATTGAGCATTACACACTGTCTCTGGATAACATTGTAAGAAATAGCACTAGTTGGAGTTGAAGAGCTTTCCTAGTGACTCCAGTCTTACCGTAAAGGTATAAGGTGGGAAAGCTGAAGACTAAAATCTTCAGCTAGATGAGTTATAGAGTGGCATCACTAGAAATATACAGTAATGTTCATGGTAAGTTAGTGTTACTAAAGTATGCTATTCTATACCAGTGAAAGATGGAACAAAATGTTAAATGCCTGCCCACGGTTGATCAAGTATGATCAATCTTTGCCTGAAGATGATCTTACAATAAAAAACAGGGCACATTGCATTTTACTACTAAAGTCTGAGTAAGTAACAGAATACCAAAGAAGTAAAATTTATTCCATAATTTCAATTATTCTGTTAGGTCCAGGACACTTTAATCATCCAAACATCTGTTAAAAGCAGAGCAGCTAATACACTTTGACTTGCTTTAATGATCATTTTATCCTTAAAAAGATAGAGGAACCAACAAGGGGATATTCTGTATTGGATCTGATTTTCATTAACAAGCAGAGGAACTGATTATGGGGGGCAGTGTGAAAATGGCAGGAATTCTAGGGAGAAGTAACCATTCCCTCTTAAGAGTCAGTGATACAGTAGGAAATTCTAGGTGTCATCCTAGATTTTGGGAAATTAGACTTCAAAAGAAGGATAAATAGAATTTCAATGAATTACAAGGAAATTCTACATGAAGAAATCAGCCCAGGAGGGCATTATTCAAGATTAAAATTCTGAAGACACAGGGGAAATAATTTCAACGAAGAGGAAAAAAATTAGAAAATATCAAAGAGGAATATGTCTGTGGAAGTACCTACTCACAAATCAACTTAGATTTTAAAGAGAAATGTACAGAAGATTAAAGCAAAGCCAAGTAAAAGAGAATGACTATAAGAATGTGGGATGGTCCTATAAAAATAGTGTCAGGAGAGCCAAAGCTCAGAATGAGCTGAGGGTTGGTAAGGGAATTTAAGGACAACAAATAAAAGCTGTTTTGTGGTTCTTGTTTTTTTTTTTTTTTCAAGTTATACTGGGAGAAATGGAAGGATCAAAGAAGGATAGGACTTGTGCTTGGGGTAGATGGGATGATGATAACTGAAAAAAGTCCAGAAAAAACTGCTGAGTTCATATTTTGTTACTGTTTTCTCTGACAAGTAAATGAAAGAACAAAAGTGACTAAGAGGGCCTCCAAAATAAGTAGGGGGAAAGTAAGAGAGCACTTAGCTGCCTGTGATGAATTCAAGTCACTTGGGCCTATATTCTTGAGTTTTGAAAGAACTTGTAGATATGATCACTGAACCACTGTCAATAATATCTGAAAGATGATGGGTAATAGAAGTAATGCCATAAAGTTGAGGAAGACCTTGGGATTGTTTTATAATTACAATATGATACTGAAAACATTTTTTGTGCCAAAAATATTATAAAGTGTTTTAAATACTTTAAAATCTTTTCCTTTGGTGCAACTAACATTACCCTATATTCATATTACATAAAGCATAGTATTCATAATAATACTTCACATAATATATAATTTATTAAAATTAACATTCATAAAAAATTCTACATTCATTCAGGTGCAAGATATTGTGTTAGGATTTCTAAGGGAACACATAAATAGAAAATGCAAAGTCTCTATCTTTAAAGAATTCATGTTGTTTAAAATGTTTTTTAACATATTTATAAAATTAAATTATAAAATTTATTTTCAAATTAAGAAAAATAAAATGATGACTATGAGATCTCACAAAGAAGTTATAGGTGTTCACTCAAAACCAGAAAAAGACCTGCTAAGATTAGCAAAAATGTTTTTGATAACTTTGAGACTGTAAAGGTAATTTGCCATTTCATTATTTCTACCCTATTTCTCAACATTGTATGACTAGCAGATAATTCAAGAGACTTTGAAGAATGTCAAGTTTACAATTTGTCCTGTAGCATTAGGAAAATAAGCCTATAAGGAAAGATAAGCATCAATAATTATGAAGTTATTAATCAAAGATTCAATAGTAACCCCAAATTGACCATCAATAATTAATAACCTATAACCAATAACCCTCCGTTTGAAGGCCTCAAAAACATATGTGAGCAAATTGGATGTCTTAGAAAGCCTGATATTACAAATGTTATAAATATTATAAGAGCTAAAAATATATTTTTTTAAAACCTTCACATGTACTAGGTTACATATTTCTGTTTTGTCAAGTTCCTTTTATTAAACAACTGTAGCAAAGTTGTCTGTTTTTTTCCTTGTTATAGAGAAAGGGTAAAATTGTTCAATAGAGAAACCACATATAAAAAAAGAACCAAATAATTCTAAAATAGAAATAAGCCAAGGTCTAAAAGCCTTTCCACATCTTCATAAAGTTAGGTTACTTTTTTTTGAATACGCTTTGTAAAATTATGAATACTCTCAGGTTGGTCAGGGATGGAGTTAATGGCAACAATTTATATATCTCCATGTATGTATGTATGTATGTATGTATGTATGTATGTATGTATGTATATATGTATATGTATAGCTCTGAGAGAGACTAAACTACTGTGATCTTTTAGCTGGGGGTGGAAAGGCAAAGATGGGCAGATCAGTCTTGTCCTGAGAGTTCTGAAAAGAGTAGAAAGCCTGTGACAGACAGGTGAGACTGAAGTCATTTGGAAGATGATTTGATAGACATCAAATTGAGAGAGAGTCAAAAGTTTGCAGCAGAGGGGGAACATGATGGGTGATCGGGGAGCAAGAAGAGAGAGCTGAGCTGTGATAGAGAGAAGAATGTATGGCAGCCAAGGATGCAATTGCAAAGGACTTTCATGTCCCTGCATGTATCTTTGAACCAATTCAGACTGATGCTGCTTGCAGTTTATAATCACCACTTGAACTGAAGAAAGCTCCCAAAAGTTTTATTTTTCCTAAATTCCCCTCTTTGTACCTGTTTACTAACAGGTGTTTATATATGATCTTTTCTACTAATTGCTTAAGCTGTTTCTTTATCCTGATATTTGCTTTATATAAAAATTCATATTCAATAATGAATTCTATGTATTCTGTATTTCTGTACTTAGCTATGTTGATCAAAGGACAAAAAAGGAAACCAGAGGTTAGCTGGAAAAAAAACCATAAAATTTAAATGGGTCAGTGGTCTAAACCTCTGTCTGAAATTAAACAGTTTGGGGCTCTGAGTTGTTATTTTATTAATAACTTTTTGTCTTATATAAACTCCCTAACCTAGGAGAGAAAGGATCAAAGGATAACCAAGGTCATTTGTTCCAGGACCCAGAAAGTGAGCTCAATTGCTATATGGAGTGTGGCTACTCAAATTTGAGATTCATAAGGCAAAACTTTAGACTCTCACTGGAAAAGGAGTGAGTGGGGAATAAAAATGAGATCCAAAAGAATTAGCCTGCCCCTGGCAGCCTAAAGGGAAGAGAAAGGTGTGGTTTGGAAAGGATCAGCTCCTTCCTCTTTTTTCTGTTGGGAGAAGGAATAAAAGAATGATTGTTTTCAGGCAACTTTGTTCCACAGTGACACCTTCTGGTTACCCTATAATAATAATAATTTAAAAAAAAACCATTTAGTTTCTCTGCCTTTAAGTTAAAGGTCAGTTTGTTTCTGTAGAATTCAGATAGCAGATTATATTTCACATTTTGATAGCACAATGGCAGGCTAACTCTAAAGTTCAATATATTTATTACATCACAGTTTAATACATAAGTTTAAAACTAAATAAGGCAATAAATACAATATGCTAGTTATATGATTTAGTTTTTGTCTTAAATATTTCTAATGAGATAAGTTTATTATACCTGAATTAAGCTCCCAATTTTCAATGGGCCACAGGAAATAAGGCCACTTTTTCATAGTTTTCCATATTCATGCACAGTTCCAAAAGCACAATAAATAGGGAAAGCAGTGATAGACTTATTAGAGGTAGAAATAAAGATACTTTGAACAGGAAAAACCATAACTACATTATGTGTGCAAAGTGACTCATCACAAACTTTCTCACATATGCTATACTATCAGTATCTTCACAGATTCTGTTCTAAACATTCCCTATTCTTGTGAGCTGCATTATTATAAAGATATTCTTTGAAAGACGAATAATGTTTCCTACCACTCTGACCCAGTCTGATGAAAAGGCAAAGCTATCTTAGTTTCTCTATCTGGTGAGAAATTGTTCAAGTAGATTCATATTTAAATATATAAAAAATTTTAAATCCTTATGTCATTTTATAAGAGATATTACATTGAAATTTCAAATTAAACTTATACTTGTCATGATCCATGTTCTCAGGTAAAAATTTGCAAAAAGGTTTCTTGTCTCTATGTTCTTTTTTTTTTTTTTTCTTAAACCCTTACCCAATACTGTGTATTGGCTCCTAGGCAGAAGAGTGGTAAGGACTAGGCAATGGGGGTCAAGTGACTTGCCCAGGGTCACACAGCTGGGAAGTGTCTGAGGCCAGATTTGAATCTAGGCCTGGCTATCCAGCTGCCCCCTGTATGACTGTTCTTACAGACGCTAGTATCTTTTCAGGCTTGTTATCAGCAGTTCACCAAGGTTATGCATTTTCCAAAATGAAAGGGCACTTTGTTTATAAATAAGTGTTGTCTGAAATAATGTCTTAAGGCTCTTCAGGAACTTTGCACATATATTATTTGTGTAACATCTCAAAGCTAAAAAACTATTTTCTTTGAAGAGCTACAAGTGATGGAGTGGGCATTGCTGGTGTTTTCTTATCTCTCTGAAGCTTGGTTCTAGATAAACAACTTTTATGTAATGCTAAGGTTATAATTTATTCCAGACTATTGCTTGTCACAGCCCATTTCTAATTTCAAAGTTATAGATGAAGTGTTTTCATTTAAAACATTCAAAAATGTTCAAGTTACATGTAGTTTGCATTTTTCCAGACATATCTCTAGGCATCAAAGTACAAAATTTTTAAAATGTAAAACATCTCAGTGACATTAAGAAAATGCTAGTTCAAAGAGGATTGCATAATGAGTAGGTTAGAGAGTAATAGACAAACATCAATGAAGAAATAAAAGCAATCCACAGAGGCTGACGACAAATATTCAAATTCTTAATTCCCAATATAACCATCTATAACTAAGAGAAATATTATTTCCATTTCTTTAACACTGGTTTTTATTTATTTAAGGGAAGCTAGGTGAGTGCAGTGGATAGAGCGCCAGGCCTATGGTTAGAAAGACTCATCTTCCTGAGTTCAAATCTGACCTCAGACACTTACTAACTGTGACCTGGGCAAATGATTTAAGTCCATTTGCCTCAGTTTCTCTGTAAAATGGGCTGGAGAAGGAAATGGCAAACCACGCCATTATCTTTGCCAAGAAAACCCTACAAGGGGTCATGAAGAATCATTCACTAATAATGATTGAATAATACAACACAACTATTAATTTTTTTAAAGCTATACTATTTTCCCCCTCTTATACAAACAGGTATTATGATTTGAAATAATTCTCGAAAGAAGAGGGAGGCATTTAATATTTAATTTTCATTCCTCCCCATCCCCAACACACACTGTTCTGACTGGCCAGTTTAAAACAGAAAGAAAAAAATCACATAATTGCTTAAATTTGAGCTCAGTAAATACTACTTTGTCCTTTCCAAAACTGCCCACACCTAAGCTTTAACATTTTTACAGAACTGGTAACAGAATGCATACAATCCAAGGGCAGCTGGGTAGCTCAGTGGAGTGAGAGTCAGGTCTAGAGACAGGAGGTCCTAGGTTCAAACCCAGCCTCAGCCACTTCCCAGCTGTGTGACCCTGGGCAAGTCACTTGACCCCCATTGCCCACCCTTACCAATCTTCCACCTATGAGACAATACACCGAAGTACAAGGGTTTAAATAAAAAAAAAATTAAAAAAAAAAAAGACAATCCAGATATTTTTACTGGCAAATTTGCTAACCCAACATTTTTCTCCTGAGATCCATGCCAGTTTTTGAGGCTTCTCTTCTGGATTAAAATTTTATTCTGTCAGTATTTTGTTTTTAGAGTAAGCTTTCTCTTAAAAAAAAAAAACCAACTGTTTTAATTTGTTTTGGAGTTTATTTTCTTGTTCTAGTGAAGCTATGCACCTTAGGGTTTATCTATCTAAGATGACTAGAAAGATTTATTTGGAGGAACAATTAATTTCTCCCTTTCATCTTTCAGGAGCACTTTAAGTTTACTCTCTGGATTTTAGAAATCAGTTTTACTTTTAGAAGGTACTGTCTGCTAATTCTACTTGTCCAGAAAACTTAAAAGTGAGAGAAAAATGAATTGTTTAAATATTGGAGTTCTCCTAAGGAGAATAAGAACTTACTGAAAACATATAAATAATAGAATTTTGAAACTTACACAAACATACATGTCCTTCTCACAAATGCATGAATTAGGCAAAGGAGCATAATATAAGTATTCTCCAGTTTTGCAGTCACATTATTAATTTTCAATTAATTAATGATCAGAAATGAGAAACACAAAAGAAGACTAGATTTTTTTCTCTTCATTGGTACATGGAAAAGACAAGAAGCTATTTATTTAGTACATCAAGGTAGAAATGCCATTTCTGCCACTTATCAGGTCCAGTTATGGGGAAAAGTCAAAGTCCTCCTTTCCTAGATCACAGATTATTTTGTTAAAGAGAGCTTCAACTTGTGGGAATTCCAACTGGGGAGAACCTTTGGCCAGTGGTAGGGCACTTCATAGATGAGAGGGGCCAAACCAAAAGATCATAAATCAGTTATAGCTGGGGGGATGGAACACATTCTCTTTGGGTACAGCCAAATTAGAGATTTATACTGGCAAACCACCCCAGAATAATAAATAGATTATTTCTTTTGTATTACCTTCTAGTAATCTAAATGCAAATAGCAAACAACCAAAAAATTATAGATTTGAATAGGCCAATTTTGGCCTCATCTTCTTTAGTACTTGCCCCATGCACATCTTCAGGCAAGCTACCTATACTCTACTCCCTCCTTTACCTTTTTAGCTCCCCTTTATGTGTTGTCTATACCCTGTTAAATGCGAGTTGCTTTAGAGAAAGAATTGCCTTACTTACTTTTATTTGTATCCCCAATACTTAGTATAGTTCCAGGCAGATGTAAGCATATTAAAAAACAAACAAACAGCAACCCTTACCTTCTGTCTTAGACGAGATAGCAAGTATCAGTTCCAAGGCAGAAGATTAGAAAGGGCTGGGTCACTGGAGTTAAGTGACTTCCCCAAGGTCATACAGTTAACAAGTGTCTGAAGAACCTGAACCTCCTGTCTTTAGGCCTGTCTCTCTACCCATTGAGTCACCTGGCTGCTCCTACATATTAGTACTTAATAAATGCTAAAGGACCACAACTTGTTGAAGAAGTTCAGACATAATGAATCATGTGAATGATAAACATGCATTCAAAAGCTGATTCCAATAAGCAAGGAGCTCTTGGGTTGGTCTTATGTCTATATTTTTAATAATTCACATGAATGACGTATAGTGAATCCTTCTATAAGAGAAATTGACTTGGGGTTGAAATTATCTGGCTATGGAGTTGAACTTCCCTTAACCTTTGAAAGATGTCAGGTAGCTTTGGGCTTCATGCAATGAAAAACAAAAACTTAAGTCTATTATTTGATTAAGTAGAATAGAAATTCTGAGAGTCAGGAAAGATACCTAATAAACGTCTAAGACATTTCTTGGAGGAAGGAAGCTCCTCACAAGTAGTGGTATCTTCAATAAGCCTCCTTTCCCACAGGACTGGTGAAAGTTGCATCAAAATATGAAGAAGCCATTTGCTATATACCCTTTTGTTTTGTGGATCAACTGAGCTCTCTTTGATTCATTTACATTTAAATAAACCCTATAAGCCACTCTGCCTTTGAATCAGTTTGACTTTTGACTGATTCCACTCACTCTGTGTCTCTGTGTATTATTTTTCTCTATGCACCTATAATTTCCATCTTGAGCTTTTCCCCATCGTTTTCCAGTCCCCGGCTTCCCTTCTAGGTCATTAGAATCCACACGTGACTTGTTGAGGCAGGACTGCAACACTTGTGACCAATAAAAACTTTACTGAAAGAACTCAGAAGCCAGACATGCATATAACCATGGAGAGACTCCTTAAGAAGATTCCGTTAAGGATAAAGAAATCTTGTGTAACATTGTTATAAAAGATTATGTTAAGTTCAGAGTCAGCATACTGCCCTGAAGACCCTTCCTTTTGGCTTTTGGCAATTTATTTTAGACAAGTTTTGAGTTCAATTGCAACTACTTCAAGCTGCCAAGAATGTTAGGAAAATTTCCAACATTAAGGTAGAGATTGGGATCTTTGCCTAAATCTACATCTATATCTACCTCTAGTTAACCACTGTCCTCTTTGTGGTTGAAGCAAAATTCAATTTACTGGAAACGTTTGGGTAATGAAATAGTAGGCTATATATAATGCCTATGAATAGACAGGCATTGGACTGGAAGGAGTTGTGAAAGAAGAAGGCCTTTTTTGGGGGACTTTTCCTCAGAATGAATTTTCTGCTCTGAGATACCTGCAGAACCAATGATCCTCTTTGACATCTTTCTTCTTTGACATAACTGTCCTACCTTTACTGAAACACTTTCTCCTTTTTGACTTCTCATGGAACTCCCTAATTTCAGCAAACTCAGGGCCTTTATACAAGACTCAGAGGGCATGATGAAATCTTTCAGAATACTGAAACAGGTCTTCTGACATCATTTCATGTGATCAAATGACATCAAAAAGTCTTCTCACAGTCTAAGGACTATGATTGATTAGGACATCTTATCACTTATTTTAAGTAAGTTGGGACTGAGTAAATCAATTGACCCCATTCTTATATATTCAAAAGAACAAGAGTTAAGTTTTTATTAGCAGTAGTCTTACCAGTTAGCTAATATGCATTTCATCCTAGATGAAAAAGCTATCAATTTTGTCAAGGAATAGAATTATTTATTTCATTAATAAAGATATAAGTAAGGAGGGCTTAAAGGAACTTAGAAAGGAAAATATGACTCCTGGCTTTAAATAGAAGGGTGGCCAATTTCTAAGATAAATTTACTTGTGGGATAAGAGGACATTATAAAAAACTTCTAGTTAAGATGGCAACATTAAAGGTTATGGAATCTAGCAGTCCCATGTGGATTCTAGAAAATATATGAAAATGAACTACAAATGAGCTGAAATTAACCAAAGAGAAAGCTTTTCCACTCATTCAGAACTATATAAAAAGATTCCAGAAGCCAAAGGAAAATGTGAGGGAGGTCACAGCAGGGAAGCCCCTACAACTTTTTTTTTTTTTAATTTTTTTAAACCCATAACTTCTGTGCATTGACTTATAGGTGGAAGATTGGTAAGGGTAGGCAATGGGGGTCAAATGACTTGCCCAGGGTCACACAGCTGGGAAGTGTCTGAGGCTGGACTTGAACCCAGGACCTCCCGTCTCTAGGCCTGGCTCTCAATCCACTGAGCTACCCAGCTGTCTCCAAGCCCCTACAACTTTAAGTAAATTTGCCCAAAGCTAGCAGAGTCTGAGACAAAGACCATACGAGGGAAGCCACCACTCATTCCCATAAACAGTCCTAAAATCAACTGGCCTTCTGAATTAGGGCACATGAAAGTGAGAGCTCCAGTAACTGGAGACATGAAGCCACATTCTGACCCTGAACGGTCAAAAAAGAAGCAAAGGAAAGAGCTAGTCCCCATAGGTCACTGAGTGAAGGATAAGGGGCCCATCCATGAACCTGGTGCTTTGAGACTCATGTTGGAAGATAGGACCAATTCAGTAAATGGGTGCCTATGACAGTGGGACCTTGAAGGAGACCAAAGTCTCACTAGCTTTCACTAATTGTTCAACATCTAAAGGCTACAATTTTTACAACTGAGGATTGTGCAAGGAAGAGATGGAAATCTGCTGAAGCTAGAACCAGAAGTGATCACTAAGTGAAAGCCAGAGATCAAAGCAGAGGGTGAGGCCAAATACTATCCTCCCAATCCTGAAAGGAGGGAGAAGTGACAACAGATTACAAAAGAGACAGGATCAAATAGAGCCCGTTTAACCTGTTCAAGAGTTGTTGTTGATTATTTCAGTCATGTCTTCCTCTTTGTGAACCCATTTTGGGGTTTTCTTGGCACAGATACTGGAGTAGTTTGCCCTTTCCTTCTCCAGCTCATTTTACAGATGAGGAAACTGACAGGGTTAAGTGACTTGCCAAGGAAAATGGGTTTTACTGATTCTAAACCCAGTTCTCTTTCCATTATACAACCTAGCTGCTCTGTCCAAGAGTACAGAAGGGTAATAGCCCAAACACCATATCCAAATCTAAGAATTGAAGCTGGTAATATCAGTAAAAAAAGAAAATGAAAAAAATACAATAAAGATATATTATAGATTAAAACAGTAATGGGCAAACTTTTTAAAGAGGGGGCCAAAGGAAAGGAAATACTCATCTGTTAGTCTGTTTTTAAGGCAACTCTTTCGAAGTTTCATTGTATTGTATCCTACTCATTGTATTCGTCAGATTAGGAATAATGTAGAGGGCTGGATAGAACATTTCAGGGCCCCCCCCCATCTGTAGTTTGCCCATCACTGGATTAAAAGATGTTCCAAAGGTAAACCTAGAAGAGAATAATTCCACATAAAGTACACTTCCTAGCGGTGTGACCCTGGGCAAGTCACTTGACCCCCCATTGCCCACCCTTACCACTCTTCCACCTAGGAGCCAATACACAGAAGTTAAGGGTTTTTAAAAAAAAAAAAAAGCTAGGGGAGAGGCCAAAGGGAGTGTCTCTCTCTCTGAAACCCTTTCTTGTCATAGGTTTCTGTTGCTCAAGGTCACCTTCCTACAGCCAGCATTATAGGAATAAAAGGAAAAAGGAAATTTCTTATGTACTCTTTGACCTGGGATACTTCTGGGGTTTTGGGGTGTCCAGGGGAAGCCCATACCTTCATATCAAAGGTAAACACAGACACAAAGACATGTAGGTCCTAAAAAAAAAAATCCCTTTTCAGGCCAGGAGTGTTATTTAAATGAATTTGCAGAATGTTTTAGTTATTTCTCCCCACTCCTGCTCTTAACCCACCCCCATTTCCCCACAGAAGACTAGGCTCCCTCAATGTTCTCAGCTCCAAAGAGCACTGATAGCAGGCACCTTGTGCTTATTCTCCAACCTAGGAAGATCTTAAACTCTTTGGGCTCAGGAAAGTGTGGATATGGCTTGCACTCTTTGATTTAACCCCTCCAATCCTTGACTGAGGGGTCTTCCTTGAGGAAAAAAAAAAGTCCTACAAAGGATTGTCCCCAGGAGATTTGTTGTTATTTCTAGATTGTCACACTGACACAAAACAGCACCTATGATAAATACAGAACTTTTCCCGAATACTTCATACTTCATATCTTGGAGAAGATTTTTTTGAGGGTTAAAGGGAAGATGGTCTCAATTTGACTGTCTAGAACAGTGATTCCCAAAATGGGTGCTACCGCCCCCTAGTGGGTGCTGCAGTGATCCAGGAAGGCGGTGATGGCCACAGGTGCATTTATCTTTCCTATTAATTGCTATTAAAATTTTTTAAAATTAATTTCCAGGGGGCTAAGTAATATCTTTTCTGGAAACGGGGTGGTAGGCCAAAAAAGTTTGGGAACCACTGGAAGAACAACTCCAACCATAAACAATTTATTAATAGTGACACATATAACTATGAGCAAAGAGGGTCAGATTGGCCACCTTAGTAAGGTTAGTGACTCCAGTGAGTGGGGAAGGCTCTTTATTGACACACAGGAATGGAAGGGGTTTTGAGTAAGTTTTGGAACATTACAACTGGCTAAACTAGGGAAAGTGGGTTTCTCTGACAATTAATTGTTTTTTGGGACTTTTGTAATTTTGTCTAGGAGATCAGTACCACCAGATTTGCTGTCCCTTAAGGGAGGTCAACTCATCTTGCAATTGCACAAGGATAGGCAAGGGTAGAAAATATGTCTTGGAGGATGTCATTAGTTTAAACTATTTAGGGCTTACAGATAATACTCAACATTCCCTTTCAACCACACCTTTAAACTAACTTGGAAGGAAAACTATATTCTCAAGCAAGGTGAGTTTGGGTAGATACTAACTCAGTTATGAAAATCAATACAGTAGAAATCAGAGGTAATATTAATTTTAGTCTTTTCACAGGACTATAAAAATCTAACAAAAAGATAAATAAAAAAACAATTAAGGACCTCGACGTAGGCCAGGACTGTTTTGGGCAGAATTGCTGCCTCAGGTTAGAAAATGAATCTCTAGTCCATCTCACTAATCTTAATAAAAGGAGGTTTACTTAGTTATAGGAAGGAAAGAACATTCAAAATAGGAACAAGATATTCCTCAAGGATACAGCATTGATTCTGTTGAATAGCTTCCTTTTTGTACCTAGATACAAAATAGCCAGAACACAAGGGGTTGGAAGCTCTTCTCCTGGCTTATGAACACTGTTTTGCAGTAAGAAATACCCTAGGAAGCTGTCTGATTGAATTAATGCTTAATCCTTTCACTTTAATATGAGGAACCCTCATAGATGAGGATTAAATTTCTCATATTTTCTCATCTATGAAATCAACTTTATGTTCATAGAATGTTAATCAATGTAGAAGTTATTTCAAAATCTGTGTGCTGTTAGAGCAAAAATTGAAACCAAAACTAGTCACAGAAACTATTGATGCCTAAAAAAAAACAGGAATCCTGTAAAGAAGACATCAGAATGACTTATCACTATTTCCAATGGTTGTTTAACCAATATAAAGCAATCACCACAACGAGGAGTCCAAAAGAGTCTAGTAACTGGCTTAGCCAGCAGATACTTGGAGAGACCTGATAATCAAAGGCATTATTCATCTAGAAATGGAACCACTCTGTCAACATTTTTATAACAAACTATTTCATCAGTGATAAGAGGACCAACACATTTGGAACCAAACATCAGTTCCAAAGTTCCAGATGTTTTATATTTTGAAGTTAAAATGAAATGAAAGAGGAAATGGAAAAAGTATATCAAGAATACTCTGATGAAATGCATGTTGGAAATAACCAAATGTGAGAATGTTGATGAATTTTCTATGCAACTTCATTGCCCTTTTTAGGCAGCTTGTCCTGTACCTGCAAATTTCAATCATTTTTGCTTATGTCTTCAGCATTTCATTCTTGAGTGCTTTCTGTCCTGTTGAGATGATTTCCCCTGAATAATATTGGGTCACTGAATCTTAATGAATCTTTCTGTGAATTCTTTAAAATCTATTCTCTTAAAAACCAGGTTGTATATCAGTCTCTATCATGAACCCCATAATAGTCACTTGTCCCTAAGGATCTTATCGCTACTACTTCAGCAACTTCCTTGTTGGTCATAAACACATCCAGAATAGCAAGCAATTTTCCTGATTGCTTCTTCCACCTTTTAAAGGATAAAATTATCATTACAAGAAGTCACACATTTATTAGTTGCCCTTCTTTTGGCAGAGACTCTATGTAGTTATACATAAAATTAGATTTCCCTCACCTCTAACAATAGTATCTCACTTTCATGCCTGGCTTATATAACTCTTTATCTAATTCCTCTTTCTAGTCATGTGGTCTAGATTCTCTCTCTATATATAATGATATTGTTTCTGTTTCTACATTTATTGAACCTAATCCAAATGTTCTCTACCACATTTCCCCTCTCAGATTCGCATACACATACAAATATGTAGGGTAGGAATCATTCATTTGGCATGTGAACAGTATGGTTGCTGAAATGGATATATAAGTGACTTTTGAAAAAAAGTATAAAATTAATTAATGAGGAAAGTTTCTCAGATAAAATGTGAAGGAGAAACACAGATTGTTAGGAAGAGTGTATAGCAAATGGCTTCTCAGAAGAAAAGTCTAAAAGGATATGTTTAATTGCTTTTAAAGTTTGAAAAATTATAACTGACCAGGTTGTAAACTAAAAAACTTTTTAGAGATTACGAAAAGATGTATGACAAGATATGAAGGTAGATTTCATGAGTTTCCCATATAAGAGAAAGAAGAGCCAATGATTATGAGAAGACTTTGATTTGAGGCATTATGAATAATTGAAAAGCCAGCTGTGAAGGAAATAAGAATGTAGCAAGAGAATCAGGTGATAAGAAGGCTTTAGCTGCTACTCTGGGATCCTGTTAATTGGAACAGAAGCACTGCTCTATGGATTGACTGAATAAAAGACTGGAATAGTTGCTGGGATGTTCAATAGAAAAAAGCTCAACTCTGGTGTGGTTTGAGTTTTTAACATCTAATGCTATTTACACCTTGAGAAAAGTAAAACTTCTCAAAGGAACCTAGTTTATCTCTACTGCCCTCTCTGGTTTGAGAGGGAGAAAGAAACAAAGAGAAAAGATAATTCTTAACATACATTGTTGTGTTGATTGGACAAAGCAGAATTTCTGCTGGCAGTACTTGTCTATATTACCCAGAGACAATGCCCAAGGAGTTTTCCAGTTTGCCTTAAGGAAATAGCTTGCTACTTTCTCAAAGCCTGGTTAGTCAAAAGTACATGTCACTGCTTCACTCAAGAGCAGAAAAAGAAGAAAAAGAAAAAAGAGCAGTTAGCACAGAAACAGTATCATGTGATCTATCTTGTTTCTGAGGGGACCAAGGACATTAAGTCTATATTAACATATATAACATATAGTAACATATAGTAACTATAGTAACAAATTGTGAATTATCTTGAGTGCCTGGATTTATTCATGGACACCCCACCTGGTTTTCATATGTGTGTGTCCATTTTCCACTATGATTGCTGTGTACATTGGTGGGAGATTATTCTTGTATTTGCCTTATATTGAGTAGTTTTTGATCTAATTATTTTTGCTTTTGTCTTCTAAGGCTAAGTAAATTATTTTTGTTAAGAAGTAATAATATCATGGTAAATTATTTTATATAATGGGGAACACACTGATGATAGCAGCTCAAGAACTACAGGGGAAAGTATAAATGTATCCTTCCACCTTCAAAAGGGTTACCCCTAGTATTCTGAAAGAACTTGAGTTTTAGCTACATGTTGATGGCCTCTCTTTGGAAACCTTATCCATGCCTATACGAGGGTAATTAGGGGTGAGTGAGTTCAGACAGTGAGAATGGGAGCCTCACCATGTATAGGTTTTAAACATGTATTCTTATTATAGAATGCTATCCCAGACCTTTTAACTATTCAACAATAAGGCATCCTAGCTAAATTCCTATTCCACATTTCAGTGATATAGAAAAAGACAACATTTTTTCCTTATGTGAGGATCTCAAATTTACTGTGATTATAATCTATTTTTTGTAATTTTGTACATAGACATCTGAGGCCATGATGCTGGTTGTCCTCTTGTATATCATTTCCTATGAATTCTTGATCTTCTCTCATACAAACCCTGCTTCTTTCTTTGGTACCAGACTTGCTAAGTCTGTATAGGCAGTTTACTCCCTTCTCCTCCCTTTTCAAATTAAAGTCTTCTTGATTAGATGCACAAATACTCCTGACAATGTTTGCACCAGAACATGATACTAACAAGAGGGTAAAGTAAAGAGTGAAAAGTGCCCAGGACAGAACTTTAGAGAAACATATATTTATGGCACAGTTTGTCAATAAGCATTTATTAAGTACCTACTCTGTGCCAGACACCATGATAAGCACTGCAGACACAAAGAAGGCAAAAGACTGTTTGTTGTAAGTGATAGCCAGAGAGAGAATTCAACCTATATGACTCCACAGAGAATGGAAACTACCTTGAGTAAACGTAAACAGCAAAAGGAACTCCAACTATCCCATGGGAAAACTTGCACATGACCTTGGACCATCCCTGCCTTCTTTGATCTGTTTCTATAAGATATCTGACCTGGCCTGGGGTTGGTAGGATGACTTAGAGTCCTTCTGCTGCCTAAGATTAGCCTCTTGTGACTAAGCTCCCAAAATTAACCTAATTACATCCTAATAAAACCTATTAATAAGCAAAGTGGCATGAATAGCTCTTTCTTTGGTATATCAGGTTTTCTTGGAGGGTATGCTATCCTATAATTGGCATAATCAGTTCAGAATAGATCTGCCCCCCCTACATATGGCATAGAAGGCAGAATAGCTTGCCCTTAAAAATTTTGTATCCTTACAAACTGTCCCTGCTCTTGAGGAGCTCACAATCTAATGGGGAGAAAATAAGCAAACAACTATATATATAAAAAAAACCCTCTATACAGGAGAACTAGGAAATTATCAAGACAGAGAAGGTATTAGAATTGAGAGGGATATTATTGAACTTTGTTGGAATTCTGACATTCTATAATTCTACAAGTCTGACAAATTAGATATTTAAGTCACGGAAAAGGTTGGTCAGTGAATTGAGATAATCCCTATTTCATTACCAAGGCTTTTCACAGAAATGATTGGATATATTTTTCCTCCAGTGGTAAGAGCATTAGTCTTGGCAAAGATCTTGAGCTTGAGCACTGTGTGAACTTGGGCAAGTCATTTAACTTTTCGGATCCTCATCTATGAAATATTCAATCAATAAACATTTATTAAGCATTTTCTATGTGCCAGACACTGTGCCAAGCAGTGAGGATATAAAAAGCGGCAAAAGATAGTATGAGCCCTCAAGGATCTTGCAGTCTAATGGGGGAGACAACATGAAAACAAATTTATATGATGTACAAGATAAATAAGGGGTCAGGGAAGTTTTCTTTAGAAGGTTGGATTTTAGTTGGTACTTAAAGGAGGAAAGAGAGGTTAGTAGTTGGAACAAGGGGTAAGAGTGTTCCATGCATAAAGGTTAGCAAAAGAGAATATACACCAGAGCCAAGAGATGGGAGTGTCTTGTTTATGGACTAGCCAGGAGGTTATTGTCACTGGATCAAAGAGTAGGAGTAATGTATAAGAAGGCTTGGAAGGAGGAGACTAGGTTAAGAAGGACTTTACTAGTACTATTTCAAAAGATTATGAGGAAAGAATTTTGCATATTGTAAAGCAGTGTAAATAATTGAAACCCAATTTGCATATTGTAAAACAGTGGTTTTCAAACTTTTTGGTCCCAGAACTCCATTACATTCTTATTATTGAGGATCCCAAAGAGCTTTTGTTTATGTAAGTTTTATATGTATTGAAACAAGATATTAACTTGTTCTTTTTGTTTGCAGCTAAAATTCCACTCTACACTTGTGAGAAATTGAAAGAGAAAAAGGCAAATAAAATCTTAATGTTACTATGAAAATCATTTTTAACCTTGTGGACCTCCTGAAAGGGGTCTCAGAGGCTGAGGGGTATATGAATTTTTTTTAAATTATGGTCATGCATGAGACCAAGCTAGGGTATCTCTATCCTCAGAGTTCTTTAAAAAGAGTATCCTTCCTAAAGTCAGAACACTCAACAAAATTGGCCTAAGATCTATTCCAGTTATGATTTTATGTAATATGACTATTATCACTAGCATGCTTTCCATTATTAGAGGCAGCTAGGTGGAACAGGGGCACAGGAGTACAGGGGATAGACCTTGGGATTAAGAAGGCCTGTTCAAATTTGACCTCAGATATTTATTAACTGTATAATCCTAGGCAAGTTACTTAACTTCTGTCTTCCACTATAAGTTAGGGATAATAATATTTATTATTCTATTGTTCTATTAATAGAAATAATCTCCCAGAGTTATTATGAGGATCAAATGAGAAAATATTTGCAAAGATCCCCGCACATCCCCTTAACAAATGCTTATTTCCTTTTCTTCAGTACTGGTCCATATCAATGAGATTCATATCCATAATTATAATGATTAATTAATAATAATTAATAAGTCTAGAACTGGAAGAAACCTAAGAGATCATGTCATTTAGTTTTATAGACTTGGAGCAGGAAGGGTCCTCAAAGGCCATTACTTCACCTTCTCCCTCATATAGATGAAGAATTGAAACCCAAAGAAGTTGTGATTTGTCCAAGGCCACAGGTTTAATACATTTCTAGAGATTAAATTCCGATTTAAATCCACGTACTCTGAAACCAAATTTTGAACTTTTCCCACTATACCTCTCTTCATTCATTGGTCACTAACATCGCTTCCACCTCTAAAACACTGGTACTAAGTCCCATTGTAAGAAACGGAGGGATCATAATCCTTCTCTTCTTTATCCCTCACTTCTAGGCAGCTTCCTGCTTTCAGGAAGCCTTTCTCTTTATTTCTCCTCTCAAGATAAGCAGGAGCACAGCATGACCACCGCCCAGATCCAGCTGCAAGCTCCAATTGTGGCCAGGACTACAGGAACAATATTTTTCAGATTCCCGGGCTGGACGCCTCATAAACATTTCAAAGCCCGTGGCAATAAATACACACAATTCAGCTAGGTTTGGGCGTCTTCCAGGGCAGTTTAGAAATTCAGCTTCCCAAGCTGGGGGTGGTGGAGGATTTAAGAACGGGCTACATCCCAATTTATTTAGGACATAACCTCTCCTCATTCCACTCCCCACATTAATTAACGTATTCATCAATTACTCACTTCTTCTGAGAGCACCTACCCAGAACTGGGTCAATAGAGTCCTTCTCATTCGAGCCCCTCTTTAAGGGTAAATGTCCCAGTGAGCTTGGAAGCTCCTGATTGGAGGACGGGGGACAGAGGGCGGGGCCGGATGTCGCCACTGGCCAGAGCCGGGAGCTCTAAGCTCGCACCGGTCTAAGGGCCACTCTTTGGGGCTAGTCTGGGGACCAACGACGGGCGCCACCTGGTAAACTTGATGGAGCCGTCAGCAGGGGCTGCAAACACGGAATCCGCGAGGCGGCGCAGCGCGCACCTGTTCGCTGCAGCGGAGAAGGAGGAAAAAGAGGAGGAGCCGGAACTGGAGCCGAAAAGGAAGCCGTCTCACTCTTCGAAGAGGCTCGGGCGGAGGTGATGGGACGCGGGGAGAGGGCGCGGGACGGGACCCGGAGGGCCGGAGTGGGGGTTGGGAGAGAGAGATGCCGAGAGCGCGCGATGTTGTGACGTCAGAGACGTTCATCTCAGCCCCCTGGGATATTGCACGAGCCTCTCGCCCACTTCCCGATAGTAGATCCTGTGCTCGCACGCCTAGGCGGGGCCACACTGTCAGAACTTCCCCTTCTCCCTTTGACAAGTTAATGGTCTTGCATTTTGTGCATAATTTTGAACCTGTGTGACTTTGGGCAATTCATTCCTTTTTAAAGTCAGTTTCCTCCAGCATCAAGTGAGGAAATGGCAACAGAATCCTATGATTTAAGATCACCAAAGAGATCTTAGAGGTTATTTAGACCTCGACCTTCAATTGTTAGATGAGGAAACTGACTCAAAAAGGTGAGGCCATGGTGTCCAAGATTAAAGCTGGTTAGTGGCAAAGCCAGCACTAGCTCTTTGGCTTCAGATTCAGAACATTGATATCTGTCACATAGGTTATCGGTTTCTGTATCATAATTTTAGGAGAACTGGCTGGGTTCTCTTCATTGACTTTGCCACTTCCTTCTTGATCTTGGACAAATCATTTCAAGAGAGCTCTGGAACCCTCATCTGTAAAAGTCGAGGGTGACATGTACAATATAAAAGGAAAAAAGGAAAGGAGTGGATTAGTTGTTCTCAGTGGTTCCCTTTACCGTTGATAGTTTGTGGCTCAGTTGATCTAGTATGAATGATATTTCCATTCAGATGATTCTTGTCTTCTAGGTCACTGATCTTCAAAGTTGGGCCTTCAAAGTTCTGACCCCAAGGGGTATGTGATCAACCAAGTGAGGATGGCAAATTTATTACATGCCACCCTCCCTGTAGTAGCAAATACTAGGGTTTGTCTTCAACTCCACCATACTTACCTTGAATCAACATTCTCTCATTCTTTCTCTGCTCTCCAATGTACAGTCTTTTCTGAACTGGGCACTGGTCCTTTAGGGCATTTATAACCTAACCAATATGGACTCCCACAGCAGTTGCTCTTCCCACTTTCCCCTCAACATAACCAGTCTCTTCCCAGAGCATCATATACATGTTGGAAGAGTCTCCTCACACCACCCCATTCCCATGTAGGACAGAAAGTCCTACAAAATGAGCAGGCATGAATGGATTGTGAAAGGTCACAGATGTCATTATGTTATATTTCCACCCTTCTTCCAAACTGCTCTGTTATTATTGAGGACTCTAGGATCTTTCTCATCACCCATGTTAACAAGTGAATTATTAATGTAATTTGTGACACTTCATTTTCTTTCATTCTATACATCAATAAGCATTTATTAAATATGCCTAGTATTTTGCTAGGCATTAGAGATACCAAAAAAAGAAGAAACAATTCTCAAGGAGTTAACATTCTTTTTTTTTAAACCCTTACCTTCTGTGTATTGGTTCCAAGGCAGAAGAGTGGTAAGGGCTAGGCAAGGGGGGAAGGGGCTGTTAAGTGACTTGCCCAAAGTCACACAGCTGGGAATTGTCTGACGCCAGATTTGAGCCTAGGATCTCCCATCTCTAGGCCTAGCTCTCAATCCACTGAGCTACCCAACTGTTTCTTTGGAGTTTACATTCTTAAGAAGCAGATAAAAAGTATAAATCTGAGAAAATTGTGAGCTAAGTGTTGTACTGGCCCCAGCTTTTCCCAGTCTCTGCCTCTGTCTCCCTGTCTTTCCCTCTCTCTTCCTCCCTCTCTCCCTCCCTCCCTCCAAACCCTCTTCTTGCTTGGCCTAGGTCTGCCTTCCTCACTCTGCTTGCACCTAGTTTGTCAGGTCAAGGTAGTTCCTTAGAGGGGAGACCAAATGGCTTCTTCCTCTCCTCCCTGTTTTCAACTTCTTTTTGATTATTTTCTTCCCGCATTAGATTGTAAACTCCTTAAGGGCAGAGACTGTCTTTTCTGAAGACGTTTCCTTTATGATATAACTTGGCCTTAGTCTTTGAAGCAAATCTTTTGGGTTGGCTGTTTTAGAGGACATGGCATCTAAGGATATTGGGTAGAGTGGAATCACCTAGAAGTCTTTAATCAATCAACAAGTATTGAGGTTTCCAGTATCTTGAAGTATATTTTGTAATGTGATTAATTGTGCAAATTCTGAGTAGTTAAGTTGAATTTCTCTGCATAAAGTTTATGGACCAGAAAATTCAAGGAGAAAGATTTTTTCTACCTTAATCCTAGTCCATTTTTCACTAACAGCTTCTTCTTGTTTTTTCCTTTAATAAAGCATGGAAGAGCGCCAGAATGTAGTCTTTCGAGAGGTGGTCAATTACGAACCAACTCCCTTGCCAGGTGAGAAAGCCTGAAGCTGTCTATGCACATTGTTTGACTTTTGCAGGCCTTATGGCAGGGATTCATAATTTGTGAACTTGCTTTTTAAATATTTTGATATCTCTGTATTATACTATGACTGCTATCCTTTGTAATTCTACATATTTGATGCATTTAAAAAACATTTTGAGAAGGGCTTGTAAGGCTTCATTAGATTGCCAGAGACACACAAAAAAGATTAAGAACTTCTGCCTCTTTAAGTTTTCATCTGTTTAAGTTTTTTTTCACTTTCAAAGTTCCAGCATTTCAGTGGTTTTCCCCAATGTTTCTTTTATTTGTCCAGTTAGAAACTATGACAAGAACACCAGTGAACCTGTCAGTTTTTACCTTTCTTCACTGGAGGAGCTTCTGGCATGGACCCCAAATAGCGACGATGCCTTTAACATTGCTATGATACCCCTAGCGGCTCGCCAACCCTCACTTCAGAGTGAGAGGCCTCGTACTCTGTTGTGCCATGACATGAAGGGTGGTTACTTAGATGACAGGTGAGTGAATTTTTCCCCTTTACCCAGTAAAACAGTGGTCAAAATGAGAGACTAATGAGGTGTAGTTTAATAGAGTCTTGAATCAGAAGTCAGAAGAACTAGAGTGCATTTTCTAGCTCTGCCTGTGCTACCAAGTAGCTTTGGGATATTGATATTTTGGATGTTATTCTCTATTGATTCCATGATCCTATAACTTGGGTTTCTCTCTTGATTCATTTAATTAAGCATCTTCCTATAGCTTCAAAGTCTCTCCTGAGTTTGCTAGACTGATGCAAGATTTGTTGTAGAACATCTAGAGACTTTACCTGAATAAATTATAGAATCTCACCTTTTTTGGAATTATCTATTGTTATTTATTGTTATTTATCTATTGTTATTGTTCCCCCCAGTTTGAAAAATATCTCCCACTAATGAAAAGCAGTGTGGTATAGTGAAGTTGTATAGGACCTGGAGTCAGAAGGACTAAATTCAAATTATGTCTTTGACATTTACTGTCCTTGGGCAAATCACATAGTCTCCTTGGATGGATCACTGTTTTCCTCATCTGTAAATGAGGGAGTTAGACTAGATGGTTTTGAAGGTTTCTTTCTGTTTTAGTCTAGGATCCTTTGATCATGCAAGTCAAACTCAAAAAAGAAAGTTGCTTCCTGAGGAATTGTTTTGGAGGGAGAAATCAGTCTGAATAGACATGGTTGAGTTCAGTTATTCAATTCAACAAGCATTTTTAAGATGTATTTTTTAAATTAACTTAATCAACTAAAAACAAATATTTCAGTATGTAAAGATGATCGAAATATGAATAAACTTCTTTATGCCCAGTTTTCAAAAATACACGTTAAATTTTACAAGAAAGTGACAAAATTGACCTGTTTGTGTTGATTTTTGATGTTTTTTTATTTTGTGTACCTCTTTAATGTTTTGTTGCTTTTAATGTTTTTTATGCTCATTACCCAACAACTCACACTGACCTTATAATAAATTAGTATAGTCAAATTTTCCAAATCAACATTTTTCCCTTGTCTGAAAAAAAATTTTTGTCTTATTCTATAGTTGTATCATTATCTCACTGCCAAAAGATGGGAGGCAATACCAGTAGTCTTATGAAATCATGAATAGTCACTGTATTAGAGATCTAAAGTTTTTCAGAGTCGTTTTTTCTTTACATTATTGTAGTCATAGTGCAAATTGTTCTCCCACTTCTGCTTATTTAATTCTTCATCAGTTTATATGAGTCTCCCAGGTTACTCCAAATCTGTCACTCATCATAATTTTCCATTACATTCATAGTATGTATGCCAATGGGCAGTTCTTTCCAATTCTTTGCTAAAACAAAAAGTATTTTTGTATTTATGGGTCTTTTCCATTTTTCTTTGATTTCTTTGGGATATGTGCCTGGTAGTATTTTGCTGGGTCAAAGAATGTAGTGATTTTTGAGCATTATTCCAAATTGCTTTCTAGAATGATTGGACCAATTAACAGCTTCACCGAAGGTACATTAGGATTGTTATTTTCCTCTTTTGTTATTTTTGTCAGTATAATGAGGTAAAACCTAAGTTATTTTAATTTGGTTTTCTCTTATTATTAGTGATAATTCTCTTATTATTACTAGTGATAATTATTATTAGTAATGATTGGTGATTAGAAACTTTTTTTGTATGGTTGCTGATTGCTTGCATTTCTTCTTTTGAAAATTTTCATATTCCTTGACCACTTGTCTTTTGGGGAATGGCTTTTGTTCTTATACAGGATTAGGGACTGGATCTGTAACTTCACTGATATAAAAAATGCCTTTCTGAGGAAAATCCCTTGGGCACCTTCTCTGCAGTTTTTAATCTTAGAGAGTTGGCTTTGACACTGAGAAGTTGACTGACCCAATTTGTCACATAGCCAGAGACAGGAGTGTTTTTACATATTTGAAGTTTCTATATATCTTTAGTAGCAGACCTATATCGGAGAAATATGTTGAAAAGGCTTCCTTTCAACTTCTAATTGCATTAATTTTGTTTGAGCAAAAGCTTTTAAATTTTAGTTATTCAAAAACTGTTGATTTTAGTTTTTTTGTGATCACTTCTTTCTTTTTGTTTAGTAATGAAATTTCTTGCTCTCCTTAGTTATGTAAGGTATCTCCTTCCCTTCTCTAATTTTTTTTAATATTATGATCTGTATCCATTTGAAATTTTTTGCAGTGTATATGTAATATAAGATATTAGTCCAAATGAGTTTCTGCCAGGCTTTTTTTTACAGTTTTCTCAGGGTTTTTTGTCACATGGGAAGCCTTTATCTCAATAACTGGCACTGTTGGGTTTATTACAAACCTTATTATGAAGTTCATTTATTTTCTTATCTTACTTATTTAATTTATTCCTTTTCTAACATTGCTATTTTTTTAATGAGCATCAACTTTGCTCTTTTTTAAGTAAACATCAAATAGTTTTGATGATTACTGCTTTATAGCAAATTGGAGATCTGCTACTACTTCATTCTTGCTTTTTTCCTCATTATTTTCCTTGATATTTTTTACCTTTGATTCCTCTAGGCAAATTGCATTATTATTATTTTTTTTAATTCTAAAGTAATTTCCTTGGTAATTTGGTTATTGTGGCACTAAATTAATTTAGGTAGTATCACCCTTTTTATTTTATTGGCACACTCTAATTATGAATAATATATATCTATGTGTGTACATGTGTGTATGTATACAATTATTTGTCTTCATTTATGTAAAAAGTATGTTGTAATTGTATTCATATATGTCCCAAGTGTCATTTGGTATGTGTATACTCCCTAGTATTTTTTTTTTCTTTTTTTTTTTTTAATTTTAAACCCTTAACTTCTGTGTATTGACTCATAGGTGGAAGAGTGGTAAGGGTAGGCAATGGGGGTCAAGTGACTTGCCCAGAGTCACACAGCTGGGAAGTGTCTGAGGCCGGATTTGAACCTAGGACCTCCCGTCTCTAGGCCTGGCTCTCAATCCACTGAGCTACCCAGCTGCCCCCCTCCCTAGTATTTTTATGGCAAATGTTTTCCCAGGACTTGCTATATGCAGAGCACTCTATTACATGCCAAAGTAGGAATAAAGATGAATAAGATATAGTACTTGCCTTCATAAAGTTTTCTTGCTGCTAATTGGGGGTGAGAGTGGGGAATGTGGTATATACACAGATAACTATCATTCAAATAAGAATCCAAATGTATAAGAGAGATACAGATAGTTTCCAGTGTCTTCTCTATGGAAATTATTTTCCATGTATTTCCATTACTTTTCATTTTGTGTTTCATTTCAAACATACTATTTCCCTTCAACAGAACATAATTTTTTTGAGAGCAAGGACTGCTTTGGTTTTTGCCTAGGACATAGTGAATAATAAATGCTTGTTTTTGAATTGAATTGAGTTTCACATTTGCTTCCTTGTGATTTGACTTCGTATTCCTTTACCTAGGTTTATTCAAGGCTCAATGAAAGAGACTCCCTACACCTTCTACCACTGGCAATTCATTGACATCTTTGTGTACTTCAGCCATCACACAGTCACCATCCCTCCAGTGGGCTGGACCAATGCTGCCCATAAGCATGGGGTCTGTGTGCTGGGTAAGAGTTGATGGAAGGCTGAATCTGGCTGTGGTTATTAAAGATGCCATAGTATCGTAGGTCAGAGGAATGTGGGAATAAGAAAAGATCGAGTCACTTGTTGTAGACTGGAAGTATGTATAAATAAATTGGTTCTTTGTTTCATAAAGCTGGAAGGGATCTTAAAATCCAAGTCCCTTCATTTTGCAGTTTAGGAAACAGGCCCAGAGTTTCAATGGCCTCCTACCCCAGTGTCATGAGAAGGATGTTGTTGCATAGGTAACAGGTGGCTTGGTGATCCAAGATCGGAATCCATATTCTTTCCACACTGCCTCTTTAGCTATAGTGTAGTAGAAACCTGTTTTGAAATTCTCCTAATCTCATCTTCATTTTTGGCTCTGGATCCTTAGTCAAGTTGCTTAAGCCATTTGTGCCTTCATTTCCTCATCTGTTAAATGGATTTACCAATCTAATAGGATTGCTTTGAGGATCAAATGAGGTCATATAAATAAAATATTTTGTAAAACCATAAAAATTTTTATAAACACCATCTAGCATTACCATTAGAGGGAGTGGCATGGAATAGAGGGAAGAGAACTGGCTTTGGCATCAGGGGAGAATTGGGTTCATGTCTTGCCCCCAGCACTTCTTTAGCAACATAACCATGGGCAATACTTTACCTTTATCTCTTTGAGCTTCAGTTTCCTTATCTGTAATACTTGTAGCAACCTTATAAGTCTGTTGTAGGGTTCAAAAGAGAAAACACATCTAAAGTATTTTACAAACTTTAATCAATCAAGCATTTATTAAACACTATTTAAGATACTTTTCTAGGCATTGGGAATATGGAAACAAAAGCTGAACAGTAGCACCTTTCCTCTAGAAAGTTATGTTCTGTTGGGGAAGGGAAGGAAAGACAGCCCAAGAAGGGAATTTGGAAAGGTGAGGGTAGAGGAAGTATGTAGAGTGGAAACATGGTATAGATGTGACCTATAAGTAGCATGGGAAGCTCATCAAAGACCAGTTTCTCAAGGACAGAATAAAAGATTTGGTTCAGGAGGATGTGGAGACATCGGTCAAAGTGCAGGTAGCTTGACTCACACCAATAACCTTCTGCCCTACCAGAGACGAGTTTGCTCACATGGAGCCTGTGTAAATAAAAACAAAACTTATACAAAGTAAAAACGAGATAATTTTGGGTTTGGGGAAATATTTGTAGCTGAGAGGTCAGGAAGGGCTTCATGTAAGAAGCTCTGCATAAGTATAGGTCTGAAGGAAGTAGGAAAGTTTAAGGTGATGAAGGAGTTCATGCCTGGCCTGTGTGGAGACATCAGGAGGGGAAATAGAGTATATGTGAGCCATAGGTTGGTCTGAGTGGACCATAGAGGAGAGTAATATGTAGTAAAATATAAATGTCTGCCATCATTACCTAGCCAAAACTCATTAGCAGACCTATTTGTGGCCTTTTCATTTGCCTCTGAAATCACAACTCTGGTGACTTCATCCAAGCCATACCTGCTCTTGCTTAAATTATCTTCTCACCTGAGTATCATCAAGGAGCCTAACATTCCTGTCCTGTCTCCTAGGGACCTTAATCTCAGAGTGGACAGAAGGTGGGAGGCTCTGTGAGAAATTCTTATCTGGAAACCCATCCTCTTACCAGAAAGTGGCAGATCAGCTAGTCCGAATTGCCCAGTTTTTTCGCTTTGATGGCTGGCTGATTAACATAGAGAACCAGCTGAGCGTAAGTGTGGCCATCCATCCTCAGACACCTTTCCCCGCTACTGTGGTTCTCATCTCCCCTTGGGTTTCACCATTTACCTCTATCTCCACCTGTTCCCCAACCCTGACTCTCTTCTCCCCTCTCTGCAATGGAATATTGTAGCAGTTCAAATAGCCCGGCAGCAGCTTCTCCTCGTTCTCAGCCCGAGCCACCTCAGCACTTGGACATGCTCTCTGATGGAAGGGGATGGAGTCATATGTGTCTCCGGGACCTTGCCTGGCCAAGTACTTTCTCTAATTCTTGTGCTTGGGTTGGATCGGGGGCCTCCTTTCCCCATATATGGGGTTAGGTAATCTTCCTGGCTGTATGCCATCCCTCTTCCTCCCTGCTTTAGGAGAGTTATCTGTCAATCTCTTATTGAATGGATGGATTATGGGCTCCAGGCATCAGTAGCCTTTTACTTTTCTACGCTATATGTTTCTGCCTTGTTTTACTAGTGGTCTTGTGTGTTATTTTCTGTCAGACAGAGAGAAAGAGTATTTATTTTAGAGTACTTTACCATGTGCTTAATGTTGAGAATACAAAATCAAGTTTGCAAGACAGTCCCAGCTTTCAAGGAGTTTGTGTTCTAATGAGGAAGAAAGCATACCAAGTGGAGCTTGAAAAGTGAGGAGAGAGGAAATATGTGTGATGGTGACATAATATGCACATGCCCTAGAAATAGCATAGGTCCCTGGGTCTGGGCAAGACTAGGCGAAAGGTCACACATCAGAGAACAGTGCCCCAAGGGCACAGCATAAGATGTGGTGGTGCTGGTGGGGGGGGGGGAATAGGGAAAATTGGGATGAAGCCTAGAGTGCAGATAGCTTGGCTCCTACTAGTAGTTTTTTTCTTGCCCTGACAGAAGAGTTTGCTCACCTAGAGCCCTTTATTACACTTAAACTTCACCCAACTCAAACAATGTCAAATATTCTTTTTCTCCTTTCTCACAGATGGCTGCAGTGAAGAACACTCCTTCCTTTCTGCGCTATCTGACTGATCAGTTGCACCAGTATATACCAGGTGGATTAGTGATTTGGTATGACAGTGTGGTGAAGGATGGCCAGCTGAAGTGGCAAAATGAATTGAATGAAAGTAATAGGTGAGCTGATTTAACTGTGGCACCTTAGTCTCTGTTTTCCTTGTCTCCCGAATGTGGGCAATAGAGCAAAAAAGAGATCCATTCTCAACTCAATAAGGATGGCTAATATTATGGATCAAAGGTAGTTGCCAGATTAACTCAGAACAGCTCTGAGAAGGAGCTGGTCTTTATTCTTGCTTTTCCAGGCCAGGAATCAACTGGCATTCAGTCTACCCCCCGCCAAAGTATCTTCCTTACCTTTGGAGAATAGGAGCAATTCCTGCCTTTTAGGAGCTTATAACCTGAAAGATACTATTCTTTTAGCTGCAAGGGCAAGTTGGTTTCTCAGGAAGCCTAAGTGTAGTCCTCACTTCAGGAAGAAAGGTAAATAAAAGGGTTCTGAAAAGGCTGAGAGAAGAGGGTTGGCTAGGATGACCGTTTTCCAGTTTTGTGTCTCTTGCTGATTCCCAGGATATTCTTTGATTCCTGTGATGGTCTCTTTACCAATTACAACTGGAAGGAGGCAAACTTGGAACGTATGGCATCAGTTGAGGAGCGCAAGGCAGATGTGTATGTTGGAGTGGACATATTTGCCCGGGGAAATGTCGTGGGAGGTGGATTTGACACAAACAAGGTGAGTTGACTAGGAGAGGTGGAAGAGGTTTTGTTACTATTTGGGGGGATAACCACTTTTTCAAATTGGTTGTTGTCTTTTTCTCTTTTCCCCTTATCATGGAGGAGGTAGGTGTCCATCATTCTTATTATAAATAATATAATGTATATTATATAAAGAACTTAGGCTTTAGAGATTTGTGCGATGCCTGGCATGGCAGCCAGGTTCACCTGAATAACTGACAGTGAGTTATAGAGGAAAAAAACTGGATGCCTCGGGAAGTCCCTTCTCTTCTCTGAGAAAAGGAAGGCTGGTAGGGAAACTGAGGGCAGGGGTAGGGATAGACTAAATGATTTCTAAGGTCACTTTGTATTGTATGAATCTAAATCCTGACTTTCAGATCATTTAGAAGAAGTACTGGATAGGGTGCCAAATTTGGAGTCAGAGGACTCGGGTTCAGATCCTCCCTTACTGCTTGTGTGGCATTGGGAAAGTTACTTAACCTCTCTGGGCCTCAGGTTCCTCATCTGGAAAATGAGGGAGTTGGGTTAAATGAGGTCCCTTCCAGCTCTAAATCACTGATCCTATAAATTCTTGTGTACTTGGTAGTAGTCTGGATCAACAAGCTGGACACATTTTGGTTAACTCTTACATTCTTTGTACCTTTTTCAGGACAGTAGAGCAGATTTAGGGCATATTAATAGTATTTTTATACTTTTAAATTCCTTGGCCAGTTAAGGTCATGACTTGGGACATTTAGTTTTGGGAGATGATGGCTTGGTAATAAGTTTTTGGTATTACAACTTATGGCAACAAAGAGGAAAGGGGAAGTTGAGGATTGATGAGGGAAAAATAGACAATAAGTATGTCTCAAGTTGTCAATCCTTTCCCTTTTCTGTTTCTATAGGGATATTCTCAGTCATTAATTAAGCTTTTAAATGACTAAGTTAATGTAATTACTGAACACTCTTCTCATGCCTGTTGATTCTTATGAGGTTTCCTGCATTCCTATGTATTTTGGACATTCCTTCTGACTTTCTTTCACCCCGTATTGCCCTCTTATGGCCAATCTATGAAACTACAGAGTGCTCAAATAGGCCTCTGCAAAAATCTCAGGAATACGAGGAAGTCATTCACTCAACAAGCATTTATGAGTGCTATCTATGTGCCAGGCACTGTGCTAAGTGTAGGAGATGCAGAGATAAAAGTGCATAGTATCTGCTCTCAAGGAGAAAATTCAAGAGCTCATCAGAAAAATGTGAGGGGGCAGCTAGGTAGCACAGTGGATAGGGCGCCAGGCCTGGAGTCAGGAGGTCCTGGGTTCAAATATGGCCTCAGACAGTTTCTATCTATGTGACTTAACCCTAATTGTTTAGCCCTTACCTTTTTTGTTTTAGAATTGATAGTAAGACAGAAGGTAAGAGTTTTGTTTTTTTAATTGAAAATTTCAGAACAGGCTGATGGAAAATAGGGGACTACATGGCCCATGTTTGATGAGGAATCAGAGACATATTGATTCACACTCAGATGCTGAGAGAATTCTGATCTGTATTCTTTCTTAGCTTCAGAGAAAGCAGAAGATGAACTCTTTTTTCCTTTTATATGATCAATGTTTCCCTCTGCCTTCTGTCTTTCTGCAGTCATTGGAGCTGATCCGGAAGCATGGATTCTCAGCTGCTCTCTTTGCTCCTGGCTGGGTATACGAGTGCTTGGATAGTAAGGATTTCTTCCAGAACCAGAACAGGTGAGCTCTTGGTCCACTTGGGGCTTCTAGTAGTGGGTCAATGGGTCAGAGAAAGGGATCTCAGATTATTTTTTTCTAGGAAAATCAGACAGCTTGGCTGCCCCCAGGCAGGAATGTCCTAGAAATAGAAGGAAATGCAGTGAGGAATGGATGATGGGTCAGGGACTAAGGGACCACTTCTCTCAGATTGACATTTTTGGTGCATGAAGCTAGTAGGTGGTTGAGGAAGCATGAATGTATATTTTGCTTTCACACAGTGTTATATTGTCTATGTAGGTCCTTTGTTTCTGTCACTGATTTCTTGGGCATATGTCCACTAATGAGATTACTAAGCCAAATGCTTTGAACAGCTTAGTGTCTTTTATTGCATAATTTCAAATTATTTTCCAGAATGATTGGTCCACATCACATCTCTACTAGCAGTGTTTTAGTGTGTCTTTAGGCCCCCTAATTTTGACTGTTTCTATGTTTTTTTTGTTTTTATCATTTTTGTTGATTTTAAAGGCATGAAGTAAAATCTCATCGTTTTATTTTATTTTTTATTTTGTTTTATTTTTTAAAACCCTTACCTTCCGTCTTGGAATCAATACTGTATATTGGTTCCAAAGCAGAAGAGTGGTAAGGGATAGGCAATGGGGGTCAAGTGACTTGCCCAGGGTCACACAGCTGGGAAGTATCTGAGGCTACATTTGTACCTAGGAGTCTCTAGGTCTGGCTCTCAGTCCACTGAGCTACCTAGCTGCCCCCAAACCTCATAGTTTTAGTGTGGATTTCTCATTAATGATTTGGAAGAAACTTACAAATGATTGTTGACAATTTTCATTCCTTTTTTTGAAAACTATTCCTATCCCTTATGCACTTATATATTAGACAATGGCTCTTGGTCTTTTATATTTGTCAGTTTCTTATATAGCTTGGAAGCCAACCAGACTTTCATCAAAGGTATCTCAAAGCAAGCATAAATTTGTCTTGGAAGGGGTTGGGGAAAGCTAAAGATAGAATGATTGAGATTGAGGTTATATTGAATCTCCTCTTTATTATATTACTTGAGTTCTTCCTGCCCCCACATGTCTCTGTGTAGGTTCTGGAGTTTGCTCGAGCAATACCTGCCCACTCACAGCATTTGTTCCCTACCCTTTGTCACCTCATTCTGTCTGGGCATGGGAATACGGAGAGTCTCCTATGGACAGGTGTGTGGAATATTTTTGATCTTCTTGTTCCCTTGCAGTCATGCTGGGTTGAGGGTAAAACAAGAGTTTCCTGGTTGTGATGGATTAAAAAATTTTAATTGGTGTGTTTTTCTTTACAAAATTATAATTTCCAGATATATACTTTCCTGCTTGTACCCCAGACAATGAGCTTTCCCTTGTATTACTTATATAACTTGTATTATATTTCTGTAAGGGGAAGCATTCTCCCTTTTGCCTTCTAATTTCCATAATTTCATGAGAAATGGAGGGGAGGTTTGTTTTGTGTGTCCAGGATTTGTGGTCTGAATAGAATTGATATCCTACTTTGTCTGATCTCTGTCCTCTCCTGCTGTCTACTATATCTTGTATGACATCATAGAATTTCCTCTTTGGCTTTATTTTTTCCTTTTAGGAGGAGACACTGGGACCCTGGTACCATTTGAGTGCTCAGGAAATCCAGCCCATCTTTGGCGATCATATACAAGAAAATGGGTCTGGTTGGGTGAGGATTCATAGCTGCTTGATGGATGCCTGGAATGGAGGAAGCTCCCTGCTTGTTCGTGGGATGATTCCTTTTGCCACTGGGAAAGTAGCTATGAGGTAGGCGAATGATTGGGGATTGGGGACTTTCAGCCTCTATTTTGACTCTGGCCTGGCTGCTTAGCTGGCTTACATAGTAGGTCAAAGTGCTAGAGGGCTAGGGCAGAAAGAAGTTTCAGCATATGTTGTACCTTGGTTTGAGGAAGCTCTGGTTTTAAAACATAGCCATCACTAGCCAAACAGTTAAATCCTAGAAGGGAAAGGGAAAGGTCCTGGAGTTCGCAATATTCAGTTATTGTTGTGACTTAAGGAACTTGAGCCTAGTACCTTAGGGTTTCTCTTAGGTCTCTCACTGTATACTTTTTGTCCTATAGGCTTTTTTCTCTGCAGGTCCTAGCACCACCAAAGCTTTTTCTGTCCCTAACATATAAACTGGAAGGGCGTACAGATATTGCTGTTGCATTGGAGCTCTCCACCTTGGATTCTGGAAGATGTGACATTGGAGACATCTCATCTTTACATGGTGAGATACTGGGAGAAGTCTGGCTCTTACATTCACTAGACTTCCTCTTCTCGTGGCTTTTCTTCCCTCTGGGTTCTCACTGGCTTCAGTGATTCTTTCTGAGCAAAAGTCTGAAAGGACTTGGATGACTCATAGGATGGAAAGAGTGGGAGCAGTGTTCTAGCTTCCCTGTTGGCAAGGACCCTGGCAGTGGGTATTAAGGTATCAGCTAAATTGTCTGTGCCTTCTTCCTTCCTTTAGGCAATAACAGAGTTCTTAGTGGAATCTGCAGTTGGGACAATATTTCCCAGAATGATCATATGATAAGTAGATTAGAAGAATTCACTTTTACTTTCGTTTTTAGATTGATCCCAGCAATCTAAGACTTTATTTGTCTTCAGGCTTAAGAAGCTGTACCTCCAAGTGGGTGTGTGATTTGGGAGTGAGCAGATAATGTGGCATCAAGTAGATGAGGGGATGGGGAGTCCTATCATGGAGTGATTTTCTTATTCAAAATTTAGTTTTACTAAAGGGAAATCAGATGCCCCCAACATGACAGCTTCTTCACAAATAGATGGTTTGGTTCCCATACTGGTTTCTTCCTGGTTTCCTTCTCCTTGGCATTTCAGATTTGGGAGATCTGGCTAGAAGAATAGAATTGAGCATCATGTTTTCCCTGACTTGTTTCCTTAGCAGAGCCAAGTATTAGGCACACTCCCAGACCTCTCCAGAAGCCCCCGGCCAAGCTGCTTGGGTGGTTTGATAGATGCAGCCAACAGTTCGATGGGGGCTGGATCCATCGGTGAGTCCCCCTTCCCCAAGGGTGTGTGGGTTTGGCTAGACCATGAAGATGGGCTCGGGTGAGTGGAAGTAAGAATCCTCGAGCTGAGAATTTCTAGGACTGGAGGGTGCTAGGGAGACTCCTGGTCTAAGCTGTTCTTGCCTGTTGGAACAGTAGGTTTGTAGGCAGGGTATGAGTCTTAGTTGTATAATTAATTTATTGTCTCTGGAGTTCTAGGCCTTGGACTAGGGGCTTTGTCATTTTGCCCCCTTGCCTTCCACTGCTACTGTAGGACTGGGTCATGGTAAGTGGTCAACCAGTATAAGCAGTGGAACTGGAGTTTAGCCACTCAGGGAAGTAGTAAGGGATGCCACTCAATGTAGAAGCCCTTCCTTTTTCCTTTGTTTTTTTCCTAGCTTGTTTCTTTCCTCTCCACAGCTGCTATGAAGTGAATCTTCAGAACTGCTTCTTGCAAGATATCTTTGTAAATTTCTCACGCCCCTTAGGCAGCCAGAAGGATGAAAACTTTACTTGTCGCCTTGGAGAAATCCAGGTGAGGAATCCTGAGTATGAGAATTCCTTCTCTAAGACTATGAGAGGAAGCTTAGGGTCCTGGGGGCTCAATATATTAAAGGCTTATGCTGAACTCTCAGAGAAAGAGGATAATATTGCTATAAAACTGGGAACAAACTACAATGCTTGCTGTTAATATTCCTTGTCCAGGGGTGGAGGGTGCTAGTGTCCAACTTATGAATAGCACAGGGGTTTCTCATTTGGGGAATGAAAGAGGGATTAAGGGGATGTTTTACTTTCTTTCTCTTGGCAGGTAGTGGATGCAGACAGCCTAATGATACCTTTGCCCCAGGTTCGGGACATTACTGCCTCCCACACCTGTTGGCAGCAAATCCACTCAGAGAGAAACAGATTCAAAACTAAGCTCCTTCTCAGCTGCACTCTTCTCTGGTCCTACCCCCTATCCCAAGCCCGTTGCTTCCGTGTCTACCATTTGGGAGGGAGTTGTTCTCGTAGACAGGAGCTGCTGGAGTCAGAAGAGCCCATGTTCCTGGGTCTGGCCCATGCCAATATGTACCGTGTGGTGAACCTGGTAGTAGAAGCCCCAGATGGCCAGGAGTGCTTTGTGGAGTTCCTGATACAGCCAGTCCCCAAGGAAGGCTTCTTGGTTCCTCAGGCAAAGTGGGGCAGTTTGACCCTGCTGTACTCTAAACCCAGTGCCTAAGCATTAAAGCAGAACTCTCTTATTGACTCCAGATTTCTTTCCTTATTGTCTCCGTCCCAGGCCAGGTCTCCCTAGCTGTGTTCTCAGCAGAAGGAGGCTTGATTAAAGGATGTAAGAGGGACCTAGGGCAACTGTGTGTGGGGCCTTTGTAGGCTTCAGTAGCTGCATTGAACTGAGGCACTGGTAACTGCTTCTGTTTGTAGGGTTTTTCTTCAGCTCCTTGAAGCTAAAACTTTTTTTCTGGGGTGATTTGAAAACCTTATTTTATTACCATCATTCCATTTATGCTGAAAAGTTTCAAAGTAATAGTTATAGGAACTAGACATGCTTAGTTAAGGGAAAGTAAGAGAAAGACTGAGTCTTCCTCATTATACTGAAGGTGGTAACCATTTTTCTTCCCTGTAATCTGAGTAATTGAGGAAATGAGTTCAGGTCACAGCTGGAAGTATAAGAGGCCTGAGGTCTGACATGAGATGCTACAGTAGAGCTTTGCTCTGTGAGGCCAGTGCTTCAGGCCTGGTAATTTATGGTAATTTATGAAGGCCCCATGCCAAGGAAAGTTTTGGCTTCATTGTGGAAACTTGACCAATGCCTATTGTTTCAGCAGGTATATGACTAGTGAGGAAGGTGTAGCAGTTTTCCTTAATCCCAGTCAACCTTTTCCCATATGAGTCAAGGATTAAGATTTCAGATTGGCCTAGCAGAGAAATAGCCCTAGATGTTTTTTAGTCTTGTGATTTGATCAAGGTGTTATTCACCAGGGCATAGAAGTAGGACTTGAAAGACTCCAAAAGTTTTTTTAGTATTTCCAGTCAAACTTTGGGATGAGGTTTTCTGTCTCTCTTGACCGTACCTCTTCTTCAGTGGTTCCCATATTTTTTTGGCCAACCGCCCCCTTTCCAGAAAAAAATATTACTTAGCCCCCTGGAAATAAATTTTTTAAAATATTTTAATAGCAATTAATAGGAAAGATAAATGCCATCACCACCTCCCTGGATTGCTGCAGCACCCACTAGGGGGCGGTAGTGCCCACTTTGGGAATCACTGTTCTGTCCTGACTAGAGACTGTTGGGTTCAAGGAGATGAGAAGCCAGGCCAATCATAGCCTTTTCTACCTTGTAGCATGGTAGTTTGTCTCAGTCTGTGTTCTGGCCAGATAACCTTTTGCCATTCAGCAGAAACACCCAAAGATCCATTTCACTACATTTTTCTACAGTCCTTTCCCCTTTTGAAAGTTTTAATCTGTACTGAACTCTTCTTTTATTACATTTCTCCTCATCTCTCACCTCCTTGCCTCTTGTTCTTCGTTTTGGTCTTTTGTCTTGGATGAATCAGTTTTGTGGCCAGGCGTCACTGAGGAGCATCCAACATGTTTGTTGGTTGTGCTTTTCCAACTTGTCTCCAGATAATCTTCTTCCTTCATCTTTCATTTTCTTTTTTCCCCTGCACATGCCTAAGACTTGTTATTGAGCAGTCAGTCATAGGCACTCCTCACTCTTGGCGCTCCTGAGGTTGCTGACCCCTGGGTAAATGAGTGACTCCCTGCCTTAGGGGCTGTTAACCCTGCTTCCTTGGCTACATTCTGATGGTTCCCCATAGTCTGTGAATCCGAAGGCTTTGTTGAACCACTTTTCCTAAAGAATGGGGAGAGAACCCAGAAGCCCTTTTTCTCTAGAAAAAAATAACTGCGTTTAGGACATAGATTTATAATGCCAGGAGCCTTTAGTGGTCATTTAATCTCTTATTTTACAGAGAAAGGCCAGTCACTGGGTGTCTTTCCCAGTGGCCTATCCTGGGATACTTTGTTAGAGCAAGAAATCAATGTTTCGCTTTTGTGGACTGCAAACCACTAGGTGGCAGCACAGGTCTCCTGGCTTCTTTTGCTCTCTTTGGCCTTTGGAATTTGGGGGATCCTTGGAGAATTGACAGAACTTAACAAAAGATGTAGAATACCTAAGGTTTCTTTGTGTGTTGATAGTGGGAAGATGGTGCTTTGTTCCTCCTAGTGATGTGCCTTCTTTTTCTTCCAGGGAAGCAATTTTTAACCTAGTCTCTAAACTGCAAAACAAAAATCAACTTTGATCAGTGTATTTCAATGTAATTGATTTCTTTTGAAATCCTTTATATTTTATTTTTTGCATTTAAAAACATTATTTTGAGAAGGGGTCCTTAGGTGTCCCTAGATACTGCCACTGTCAGAGTGCCCTGACCCAAAAGAGAACCCTCTGTTCTAGAAGAGAAGTAACCCTGACTCCCTTTATCCCAGAATTCTACAGTTCTAGTTCTACTAGTTAGTTGCTATGCAGATATTAATTTGACTTTTTGAATGATAGGTGTACTCTATTCCCAGCCTAGCAAGGCATGTAAAAATATAAATTTCTGGAGTCTTACAAATCTTATCAAAGTTTTAAGTTGAAAAAGGAAGGAAGGATAGAAAACTACTTTCTTCCATATACCATAAAAAGTAGTAACAATAATGTAAAAGAAGACAGCCAAAAGTTTATAGTTGACAAAATCCAAGACAGGACATTAAAATACCAGGAGAAAATATGGTTTCTGAGCTGTTACAGATTTGATGGAATGAGACTAATGCCTGGAATATGTCTTTGGAAGGGTGTGCCTTATTTTAAAACAAAACTGGATACTTTTTTGTTTTTGATGTGTGGGTAGGGTGGAGTGGAGGTGGAGTGTTGAATAAGATTATTTTTTAAGAAGATATACTCATTATGAGGCCATCTAAGAGTGGAAGAGCCGTGGGGGTGGATAAAGAAACAATCTTGTCATTGGAGACCAACTGGACAGAAAGATGAAATATGAGAGGTTTGGGTTACAGATAAGCCTCTGCATTTTGGTTTGATTTAGTTGTAATGGAATTCTGGATAACTATGGGAGCTCTTATTCCAGAAGTATAGAGCTAACAATTTGTTGACTTTAATAATAATTTTAATCTCCATAAAGTGGAGGAACTAACACAGGGAAATTTTTATTTTGGATCTGATTCTTACCAATAAGGAGAGACCAGGTCCATACATAACCATACCATCTTGGATTTTGTCATATAGGAGAGGAAAACTCAAAATAGTCTTATGTGCAAATTTCCAAAGATTCAGAAAAAAACAGGATTCCATAGATTAAAATTTTTCAGGAAAAATCATTCCAGAAGAAGTTCTCAAGAATAAAATTCTGAAGACAAAAAGAGGAACAATTCTGATAAGGAAAGCTAAGGAACAGTCTGAATCTGATGGTGAAGGGTAATAAAAAGGGCTAAAGGGGGAAGCTGAGTGGATTGAGAGCCAGGCCTAGAGAAAGGAGATCCTAGGTTCAAATCTGGCCTCACACTTCCTATCTGTGTGAACTTGGGCAAATCACTTAACTCCCATTGCCTAGCCCTTACCATTTTTCTGTCTTGGAACCAACACACAGGATTAATTTTAAGAGGGAAAGTAAGGGTTAAAAAAAAAGGCTTAAAAATTTATAAAGAAGATGTAGAAGGGATAGAATCCTCCTTGGGTAAAGAGTGATGATAACTGACAACAAAAATAGTAGAGCTGCTCAGCATCCATTTTGCTTGTTTTCTTTACCAAGGAAAATGATATTTGGACTGGAAGGTATAGAATAAGAATGGATAGTGGGGAGTTGATACCCAGGAGAAGTAAGGAGATATTGAAAGCACCTGGCTGTCCTTAATAAGCTGTAGTCACTAGGCCGAGATAAACTATGTCTTACTGAGCCTTTCTCAGCATTCTTTGAAAGGCTTAGATAATAAGAGAGTAAAGAAGGGCAAATGTCCTGATTTCTAAAAAAGAGCATAAGAGCATAGATCCAGAGCAGGAAGGAATCTTAGAGACCTTATTTTACAGATGAGGAAGGGAAGGAAATAGAGCCATTGTGGGCTAGATATGGTATTAGTTTAGAAGATTTGAAACTGAGTGAACAACTAGACTTAAATAGTTTGATGTCATCTTGAAAGGTCTTTAATGGAGTGTCCCAAGGATCTTTGCCTGGCCTTGTGCTGTTTAATGATTTTTGTTAATGATTTGGATAAAAGCAGATGGTATGCTTGTCAGGCTTGCAGATGGCACAGAGCAGGGAGGGATAGCTAACAGAATGAGGATCCAGAAAGATCCCAACAGGTTAGGACATTGGACAAAACTTAAAAGATGAAATTGAATATTGTGGGCCTGAGATTTTCATTGGCTAAAATTCAATACCAAAGCACACAGGCCTTGTTACTGACAGTCATGCTTAATAAAGACAGGGCTAGGTGACTGACTGCCTTCTATCCTGCCTTTCCTTCCGGTTGAAGTTCATTTACAGCTAAGCCAGAGAGGCTTTTTGGAGTGTTTTGGCTTGTCATCTGTAACTGAAGGCTTTGATCCCCAGCCTGTGATTTAGAGTGGAAAGGAAAGACCTAATCTCAGCCTGGGGCACACTTCCTGGCTTTGTTAGATTTGTGGTGACTACTACTATGTCAGCCTCCCCTTCTTAGGGAGAGGTGTTAGCCACTTGGGACCAAAGCTGAGATGCCTGAGCTGACCCAGAAGAGATAAACACAGCAGCAAAAGTCTAGTGGAGCCATTCTACCCAGTCTGGACCAGATTTAGAGAGAGCAGGATGTTAACATGCCGGCATTGGAGGTGTGAATTGCCCCTCCTTTGTGATCCCTGTACATGCTCACTCTCCCTACTGGTGGTATATATATATTTGTAGAGGAATATAATCTATATTTCATTTTGTATTGCAAATCTTATTACTATGATATTTCAAAAAATGTCTTTGCTTTAAACTAATTAAGTCTTCTGATTGATTTGAAAATAAGTAAGCATTTGCCGGGGCTCATGAGAGATGAACCTGAAGTAGTCCTTATGGACCTCATAGGGTTGGGCTTAGGGATGTATCTAAAGCCATTTAATTTTAAATTTAATGCCTTTAAAGTCTTTAACTTCAGAAACTTAAAATTCAAAAAATCAATCTCCTACTTACAAGATGGTCAAAGTGGTAGTTCTGAAAAATTCTGGGGGTTTAGGTGGACTACAAACTCAATGAGTCAGTAGTGTGACCCCCCAAAAGAGTGCAATTTTAGGCTTCATTAAGTAAGACAAGACATGGTGTCCAGGATTAGTAAAGTCTGGTACTGATCAGACAACATCCACAGTATTTTTTTTTTTTTTTGACATCTGTAGTATTGTGTTCAATTCTGGGCATTGCATTTTAGGAATGACACTGATAAGTTGGAGAATGTTCAGAAGGTGGTGACCAGGACACAGGTCTCAAGCTCTTGTCATGAGGATGGGTTGAAGGGCCCAGGCATGTTTAACCATGAAACAAAAAGAATTAGCATTAGTGACATGATAATTGTTGTCAAGAATTTGAAAGGCTGTTATTTAGAAGGCAGATTAGATTTGTTCTGCTCCAGATCTCAGAGAGCAGAACTGGGAACATTGGATGGAAGTCTTAAGGATGCAAATTTAGACTTGATATCAAGAAAAAAACCTAATAATCAGAATTGTTCTATGGCCAATGGAGGAATTTGTTTGCTTGACCATATGTGTTTGTAATGGTTTTGTTTTTTTCCTTGTGGCGGGAGGAAGGAGAGATGGTCAGTTTTGGGAGGCTTGAAGAAGTAAAATTTTATTTTAAAAGCAATTAGAAGGGCATTTGGGTAGCACAGAGAATAATTGGGTTCAAGTCTGACCTCCAACACTTTCTCCCTATGTGACTCTGGGCAAGTCACTTAACCCCAATTACCTAGTCCTTGCCATTCTTCTATCTTAGAATTTATACTAAGGGTTAACCCCCCCCCCAAAAAAAAAAAACCCAACAACTAGAGCTATCCTAAAGTGGGAGAGGTTGCCACAAATTTCCCCTTAGTGGAAATCTTCAAAGCAAGCTTGTATGACAAGCCCTTAGTGTATTAGAGTATTCTTATTCAGGTACTGGATGGACTTGTTCTCTAAAGTCCCTTCCAATTCTTGCGATTCTGTGGGTAATGTACTCACATCCTTCACACTGTTAACAAGGAACATAACTGCAAGCCAGGGAAAAGATGTTTTTTTTTTTTTTTTCAAAGTCAGCAGCTGCTTGGAAATGTGAGGGAGTGGAGCGGTTCACACAGGTTCCTCTTGTTGACCAGGGTCAAATCTCGTTATGCACACCTGGTGCTCATTCTCAAAAGCTGGAGTGGTTTTGGGTGAGTGTTGCCAGGAGGAATGGTGGTTTCTGGGTGGTGTTAGGGGAGGGGAAGAGAGAGCTGAAATCTGGAGCCACTTCCAGTGCCAAGTTTTTTATTTTCAGCAGTTATCTGGGGTTGTATTTGCTTGTTTTCTCCCCCTGTTTTTGAGCTTGATGGAGCAGAGGTCTGTTATTTGCTCAAATGGGAACGCTCATGTTGGCCCCAATCATCTTAGGTTTCTTTCCTGACTCCTACCCCACCTGTTAGCCCCTAGTACAATACTGATGCCTGGCTTCATTTATTTGCATGTAGTCATTTTTCTAGTAGAGGTTCCTTAGAATATTTTATGCAGAGGAGAGAAAATTTATAGTGGCAATTATTTTCTCACAGTCTGGTGAGCAAGCAATTAGAAGTAAGGGGGTTTAGCAGAGCATGGCACGCCAGGATCACACAGCCCCAACTCCCTCAGAGCACAGTCCCCAATTCCACCAACAAGAAAGCCTCATATGCAGGAAAATTAATATCTCGGCATTTAAGCTGGTGCCCCTCTGGTGGGTGTAATTGCGCTGAAATAAATTATCTGACGTTTTGAAAAATGAAGAATTCAGCTTTTCTCGATGTGCATTTCTGGCAAGAGTTGTGATTTAGGGCCTGAGAATATCTGCACCCCTTCTCCTCCCCTCTCCCCATACCCCTCCAAACACAACTAAAACTTTATTCATCTGCACTGTGTTCAATTCCATTCCCCTCTCCCCCAATCATTTGTCCTCCTAGATAGAGATGTCCCCAAATGAGGTGCCTCTGGCTCTTTTCTGGCCTCTGCTGACCCACACCTCCAGGGAATGGAGAAAGTAAAAGAATAGAGACCACTTTTACTCTGAAGTAAGGCAGATCCTGTCTCCCAGTTTCTTTTGCTTTTTTTCCCTTCAGATGGGGGAGGTGTCCAGATTGTTCAAACATCATTAAGCCTTGATGAGTATATCTAATAGGACCTCAAATAGCCTCTACCTTCCCTTCTGGATGGACAGAGATGAACTCTCTGTTCTCCTCACCCTGCCAGGCCCTATGCAAGATCCATTTATTTTCTCTGTGTTTGAGTCAGAGCGACTAAGTGGCTTTTGAGCAGCATCCTGGTCAGAGGTGCTACTTTGGATTCTTTGTGAACTCCTCCTGGAATAAGCTATACCCAGATGCCCCATTGTTAGTAGACTTGACTAGCATTCAGTGGTAACAAAACCATCATTTCCTGTTCTCAGTGGAAATCTTTGGGTCGGGAAAGGAAGTCTTTGTATTCATTTACTCCAAATATTCTGATACCAAATGAGCAGCCTTGGTGCCATATAGCTGTTTTGAAAGCTCAAAAAACAAATAAATAAAGGCTTCTTCACCTTTTTCTTGTAGAAATATTTGAACTGGGCCAGAAGGAAACAGTGTCTTGGATTTGGACCTAAGCAGTTTAATAACCCCATATCTGGCAAGAGTTTTTCTCTCTTTTTGGGGTGTGTGTGTGTGGGGGTCTCAGCCACTTGTCACTTAACCTGGCTTTGACCAAAGTTAGAACTGAACCACTTAGGAAATGTACTTGGTTTGGATCCAACAATTACTCCCCAGTAGGGTCCATCATATATGTTTCTATTCCCAACTTCAGTACCCAGGAGCCCCCCAAATAAAAAAGCTGTCCTGGTTTGAAGAAAGAAATCTTTATTAATAATCTTAATAATAATACTGTTAATTTGAATGGTCACACCTTGGTAGCATACAGAATGGTAAGAAAGGAAGTTGGGGGCTCAATTGCAGTCCTAGAAGGGAGGAGGGGAATAAATTTAGGGGGCTTGGGAGGAGGCTGCCAAGAGAAAAGGATTCAGTACAGCAGATGGAAGGGGTAGGGGGGCTTTATATAGAAGACAAATGGCCAGAGGTAGGGACTGGGTTCTATGTACATCAGGAATAGAAAAGGAAAATTCCATTTCCATAGCTTCAGGCGCTTATGCTGAATATAAAGTGAGGGTTTTGTTTTTTGTTTGTTGTTTGATTTGTTTTTAGATTTCATAAGACAGTGGAGCTAAGTAGGGAGCCGGTTCCCCCCTCCACCCCTTTCCTTTCTGCTTCTATTCCAGTTGTCCTTACCCTGTCAGGGGCTTCCTCTTTCCCCCTGCCATTTGTTTTTTTGTCCCTACCACTTGCTGCTAGACAGGGTCCCTCCTTCCTCCTAGGTGCTCCAGAAGGATGATCTGCTGTGCCAGTACTTTGGAAACCCAACCACAATACCAAAAGCAGTGATTGAGGGTCAGGATGGTGCCCCCACTATGGGGCTGGGAGTTATTTCTAAACCTCTCTTCCTCTCAAACTGCCACTGCTCCCTGACTTTCCCTGGTTCCTTTCCCTGGCTATGGTTTCCTATACCCATGGCATCATGATCCTCCAACCTTGCAGAGAAGTTGTACCAGTGGAACAGATGAAGACCTTGAATTAGGTTATCTCCTTCCTTCTCTGCTCCCCAGCAGCCAGGCCCTTAGCAGCTACCCCAGTCTATTATCCTTTCATCTCTCTCCAATAACCCCTCCAGCTACTTGCCCCTTGGCCTTCAAGAGAAATAGACCTTGGGGAGCTGACAGAGAGCAGAGCACCAAGTGGCAGGACTAGAGAGGGCTACTTCAGCCATCAGGACAAACCTTCTGTTTTTGGATCTCCAGTTGAACCACTTCTTTTTTCAGTTCTTGTCTCTTCTCCAAGCCTTGGTTTACAGGACTGCATATGGCAGAGAAAGGCAGTTTTGAAAGAAGGCATGATCGCAAGGGACACCCACCTCTTAAAGTTCTTACATAAGAGGAACATTGGGTGTCTCTGTTTACTTTTAGCCTGGGTCTCACGGATAGAGACTGGGTTTGCTCTGTTCTGCTGTCTGGGAGCCAAGAGAATGAGTGGCTGGAGGAGAAATCTGTGGGCTCCAGTTTTTCTGGAGTCCTGCCAATGCCTTTTTTTTTTTTTTTTTTTTTTTTTAAGGAATTGGCACTCAAGGACTGGTGATCAAATAACATTCAGGCGGCCTGCAAACTCTAATGTGATGCACTGCTCAGCACATCGCTTTCGCTAGGGTGAGGGAAAGGGCATTTTCTTTGCCAGCACAGCATGGGGAGCTGAGCTCCAGAAAACTCAACCCATAGATGACTAGGCATGCACCAAAGCCTGAGTTCCCTGGGAATACAAAACTGCTCTTGCTTCTCTTCCCCTCTCTTCTTTTCTTTGCCTTAACCTTCCCAATTCAGATGCTCCAGGCCCCAATTCTTTCTTTTTGCATCCTACTCACAAGCCACTAGGAACAAGATCCCTATCACACTATTTTGCTTCTGTTCTCCCATTTTTCTGCTCCATCAGTATCTACATATCCAGGTGTGAAGGGTAATTGAGCAGAAGACATGGTAGCAAAAAACCCTTGTCTTAGGGGTAGCAAAAGATTGGCTTCCACCCCCTGAACTCACTCTTGCAAGCCCAAGAAAGAGGAGGGGTCCTCCAACATGATTGCCAGCTTAGGGAAAGGGAGGAAAGGTGGAGGTTGAGGAAAATCTCCCTTGGTGCCATCAGGTTGGTGTTCACTTTGTGGGTGCGGGGTGCACAGCGCCTCCTTCTGGAATCTTCTTGCTGGGCACCTGTGTGTGGCCTCTATGTGGGACTTGTCACTTGGTTGGTTGCTTCTTTCTCTGCTTAAGTTTTGTTGTTTTCATTTTAAAATATTTTTAGTTTTTTTTTGGCGTTGTTTTTGTTTTTATGGTTTTTTTTTTCATTTTGTTTTTTTGTTTGTTTTTTTTGTTTTGTTTTTTTGCCCTTCATGGTCCAAGAAGAAAACAGCAGATTTCACTACAACAGAAACAAAAAAGCCAAGCTTGCACAGTTTCACAGAAGCAATGCACTGTGTGCAAAGACAGGGCCACAGAGGCCCTGGACATTGGGGAGGGCCTTTGAACCCAGAAGGATAGTGAGGGTGGGGAGGAGTTGGTGTCCCCTGGCTTGAGGAAAACATTTACTTTTTAACATTTTAAAGTACTCCAGGGAGAGGAGGAGAGAATAGTGGGATCCCATTGAACCCAAAGCTCTGGCTAATATATATATATATATATATTTTTACCCCTGACCCTCAGGAGGCTGTTGACTTTACAGTTTAAATGTCGGATTTTAACACGTATCCTTAAACCATTTCCAGGGTTGTATGGATTTATAATGATGGGATAGGAAAGTAGGAACTGGGGCCTGGAGGTCAGGCCTTGGAGCAGAGGGTAGTTTGAGGGGTGAGGGGAAGGGAGACTAGTCTAGGGCAAAAGCTCTGGGTTAAGTAGAACATGGAGAAGCTAGAAGGAGCTAAACTGGGATAAGAAGCAGTTAGAGCATTTGGACAGTGAGGATTGAGGGACATTACAGAAGGCAAAGGAGGGGCTGGAGACAAGGGTATCTGGTAATAGTGTTTGGCAAACAGAATGAGGATGTAAAAAAAAGTGATGGTAAAAATGTGGGAAGGGGTGAATTTTAGCATCAGGGAAGAGAGGAACTGGACACTTGAGAGAAGAGTGATGAGAAGAGAGGGATGCAATGAAACCAGGAACTATGGTTTTTCAAACAGGGGTGTGTGGGGATGGGTGGGACAGGGTGTTTATAGCAGAAACTAAGTCCCATATCTGGTAGGGAGCCTTTGTCCCTTTGAGACACAAGGTGCCTTAGCTTTCCTCAGTCAAAGAGGAAAAAATCTGCCATGCTTTCTCCCAGTAGGGGGATGATTATAAAAAAGAAAAGGGGAAAGAAAGAGGAATAAGCATTTACATAGCGCCAACTACTGTGCACTTACACTTTATAAATATTATCTCACTTAATAAAAAGGCTCAGGGAATAGCTTATTTTAAAAATCCATGGATAATGTAGAAAAAAAGGACCCCTTGCCTTTTTGGCCCCCTCTAAGCTCCCTGAAAGGACTTTTCTGTACAATAACTAGAACACAAAAGCTAAGCTTTCTCATTAGCAATATGAAGTTGCAATGGAGCCAGGTGAGATCCAGGACACTTGGGTTTTAGTCTTTGATTTTGCTATTAACTTGCTATGAACTTTCTGGGTTTCACTTTCCTCTTGTGAAATGAGGAATTTTGACCAAACGACCTTCTAGCATCTCTTCCATGTCTAACATTTATGAATTGACCAGAAGGTCTTCAAGCCATGATCTATGTACTCTGTTGTAGGGCTGAGCTGAGCTAGGCTAGGCAGATCTCTATTGGCATGTGACTACATTCATTAAAAATAAAATCTATCTGCATTAAAGTTGGAGGTGGTAGGAAGGGGAGCTGGATTCAGGGAATCAATCCTGAGATGAGCCATCCAGCAATGTGGAGTCCCTTTATAAGAAGCTTAATTTTTGAAATACTCAAACTAAAGACATTTTTGAGCTTAGGCACAGGAAGGGAGATACTTTGGCTAGGCAGCACACACCAAGGACAGAGCTGGGAAAATAAAATCTGCCACTTTAGGAGGGATTTAGTTAGGGATCTCTCCAGCTAGGACATTGATGGCTTTGTTTCTAGGTCATGGGACAAAGGAAAGTACGGTAAGACATATGGACAAATGCAGGGAACTGGGGAAGGGAGAATTCATTTTCATCTCTTGTAAAAAATACAAAAAACAGTTTAGCCAGAATATTATTATAACTTCCTCAGAGAATGGAATCTATATAATTTAATTTTTACAAATTTGTTTCAGTTGAGGGAAGAATAGGTGAAGAAGACCAGTTTCAGAGAGTGAAGAAAAAAGAGGGAGGAGGAAGAAGAGAGAAGTCAGGAGTTGATCTATGATGGAAGAGAGGGCAAGAGAGTACTGATTCCCTCCTTTTGCTCTTCTCTTCATGAAACAGATTTCTTTAAGCAGTTTCAAAATCCTTGTGGGAGCTGGGGTGAAAGTGGGAGACAACTAACTGTAGAGGGACAGAGCACTGAGACAAGGACCAGAATGGGAGGAATGGACAACTAAAGGATCTGTGGAACCTGGGGAATGGTACATGGTCTATGGTCCTGAATCCTTTCACTAAGATTCCCTAACTTCAGCCTGTTGATTGAAGAATAAAGATGGAATGGAGTAGAAAGAGGGGGGTCAGCCAGGGCACAAGGCTCTTTTGCTAATCCTTTGGGGGGCAGCTATGTGTTGAGGGGTCAGAGCTATGGGGGTAGGGATTGATCCTCTGACTCCAGGCTCAACTTCTCCACACTCTCCCTAACCCCTCCCTCCCATGGCCCCCAATTTGTATACCATACCTTGATGGTTTAGGAGTGGAACAACACCGACAAACTCAGTACAGGAAATTAGTTAACAAACATACAGGTACAATCATGGACAAAAGACACACACACCACCATGGGGCGGGGAAAAACAACTGGAGGTAAAAAATCTATGGTTTTAGAGTCGCGGAGGGTCAGCGGTGAATGTCCCTGACCCGGTGGGGCAGTTTGTCTTCCTGGAGGATCTGCCTGGTGTCTAGTTTGTTTGGTTTGGTTTGGAATAAGCAGTCAGTGTGAATGCTGTTAGGGGCTGGGTCTCTTGCTAGTAGGGGGTGAAGCGGCTGTACCCTCCTCGGCAGAGGCTAGCCTGCAACATCAAAGATGAAAAACAGCCAATCAGTATTGTCTTTTGGTAGGAAAAAAAAAAAGTCAAAAAAAGGAAAAAGATAAAATAGCCAAATCCCATTTTCTTCCCCCGATGTGTGTTTTTTTTTTTTCTCCCTCTGTGGGGAGAATAAATGATAAATGGAATGTGATCATTTGCCATGGCAACAGGGTGGTGGGCTCCAGATTGAGGGGTTTAGTTTATTTCTGAGTGGGTATATTCCATGAAACCAGGAGGAAAGGGGTCTTTGGAGGCAAGCATAGGAAGCAGCCATCAGCTGTACCTGGCCTACATTCTGCCTTGAATTTTTTTTTCCTTACATTAGTTCTTAGAAGTTGACAAGAACCTTGATTACCTAATGGTTGGAAAAGCAATGGGTTTAGAGTGAGAGTGAGGAAACAGGGTTATGAATTAGCAGGCTTTGTTACTTATAGGTTAGGAGATCTTGGCCTTATTTCCTTTCTCTGGGTCTCAGTTTCCCTAATTAGGGAAAGGAATATAAAGATGGTCTTTGACATCAAGGACTTTTCTCTTTGGCTTGAGCACCCAGCATAGTGATTTGTACATGCTAGTGCTTGTTGAATTAAATCAATCAAATGATGGGGTTGGACCCAGTGATCTGACAAGCTCTAAATACTATGATCCTATAACCAAGAGTGAAGGAGACTTCATGACAAGAGGGACACTTCAAGCAGGCTTTTTCTGAAGAGGGTAAGAGCTTTGATGCCATGCCCCCTGGTTTTGGTTAGAAAATGGGATTATCTGAGGTTTCTCGACTCAAGCCAAATGGCATCAGACAGTTCTGCTCTAGGCCCAGGGCATCCAAGCAATAACCCGGATTTCCTGGTACATGCCCAAAGGTTTTCTTTTGTTGTGACCTGGGTCTGAGAGTCCTTTTTATTTATAAGCTGTGTGGCCTTGGGCAAATCACTTCTATGGGCTTCATGAATTTCCTTATATAGAGAAGGTAAGTTCCCTGAGGGTAGGGACTTTTCTCTCTCTCTCTCTCTCTCTCTCTCTCTCTCTCTCTCTCTCTCTCTCTTCTCTCTCNTCTCTCTCTCTCTCTCTCTCTCTCTCTCTCTCTCTCTCTCTCTCTCTTTTGTGGGTTGAGGAATTTGTGAGAAGGGGAAGGAAGGAGAAGGAAAGTCTCTGTATCCTAGATTAACTAAATCTAGGAGTGTTGTCGGAAAGAATACAGATTTGGGAGTCCGAGGACCTGTGTTTGAATTCCAACTCTACTTGGATTAGTCATTTCGCCTCTCTGAACCTCAGTTTCCTAAACTGTAAAATGGAGTTGGACTAGCTTACCAGTAAGGGTCAGCCTAGCTTTAAGTCTATGAGTCTGTGATTTTTTATGATTTTATGGGTAGTTCCCTGCCAGTGCAAGCAGGTTACTCACTCCCCTTTTCTCACTGCATTCCTGTTTTCCTGGGTTTTCAATATTCTTTTCTACCACCTTTGGAGTCCTGAACTGGCTACTTCATCTCATCTCATCATTACCTTGCATGAAAAATTTTCTTGTTTCCCTCCCAATCCACTGTTCATTTTCAATTGAAAAGGGGAGAAAATGGAAAATGTCAGAGAAGAAAAGCTGACAAAAAGATAAAAGTTTCTTTAAAAATAATTTTAAATTAGACCCCCCCCCCAAAAGAGGAAACCCTTTATTAATTAATGAAAGCTTTTAGCTAGCAGCTGAACTGAGGGCAATGGGACTTTTAGAGAGAAAGCACTACAAAGCACACCAACCTGGGGCCTGGGTACCTCTCCTGAGAGTCATTGGTCTCAGAGAGAGCAAGTCAGTGAGGGGTTGAATTTAACCCATGATGCTTCCAGGAAAACCTTAGGCAAGATGGGATTTTAGAGGATTGAAACACCCAAAAATTAAAAAAAAAAAAAAAAAAGAAAAAACTAGAATAAAAAAAGTGAGGGACCCTTAAAAGAAAAGAAAAAATCTTGTTGAATTGATCCTTAACCCTACTTTTCCCACTTCCCTCTTCTGGCCCTCCCCCTCTCCCCTGATAGTTTTCATCTTTGATGCTGGACGCCAAGCTAGCTAAAAACCGACATTAAGTACAATGCCGGGATGAAGGGTTGGAGTATACTAGCAGGCTGATATGTTATTGAGAGAATACCTTGTTGTAGAATGGGGCTGGGTTTTTGTGACTATAGCTGGCATATGTACACACACACACACACAGGCTCTCCTATAGATTACCATCATCAAAGCCAAGCTCATTAGAAGTGCATCCTTTCTTTCTTCCTGACCCCAACCATTCTGCCCATGCAATGGTCACCACAGAACCCAAGGAGAGAGAATCCTGGAGCAAGCACCATAAGGAGCAGTGAATCAATAATCAATAGATCCCTCTCCTCAGTGTGGATGAGAGTGTTATGTGTAGGAGAGGACTGACACTCTGAAAGACAGAAGGGACCAAGGGGGCCACTTTCCCTGGGGGCGGGGTATGTGTGTGTGTGTGTGTGTGTGTGTAACTGAGTCTATTGCTGTAGGTAGAAGGGTGGCTGTATTTTGGGATCTTTCTCAGTGGCATAGCCAGTGGATTCAGGATTACCAGTCACTGAAGATTGGGAAGGTAACCTGGGATAATGACACAGACTGGAAGGCCAGAGAGAGACACACAGAAAGGGGCCAACAAACTGTAATATATGATTTCCCTTTCCCAGTTTAAGAAGGGAACAAAGGAGAGGAGTACTATATACCAAAAGGGGCTGTGCAGTCTTTCTCTTCCCCTTCTTCCCAACCCTTTGACGTTATAGAAAGTTATTTTAGATCCAGCTTTCAGCCTGGGGCTTGCTCTACTGGTTCCCCCTACCCCTTTTCCCCACCTCCCTCCTCCCTATGCCCTGGGATAACAACTTTTTTTTGACCATGAACAGCTGAACCAACCTATAGCCAAAACAGGGCTAAACCTCCTTACCATAGTTCCAATGCTATAGGTTGCAGCAGGGCCAATGGCATGGTGGTATGGGTCAGCAGCTGCATAGACTCTGCCATAACTAGGGAACAAAAGCACAGGGAAGATGTGGTAGTAGTGGCAAGCAGAGGAGACAGAAATAAAATAAATAGGGTGAAGAATGTCACCTTACTCCTTCTCAAATCTGGTCCTCAGATTCCCATATCAATGGGGTCACCTCCCTTCTCTTTCAAGGATTTCCAAGTATACTTCTTGTGAGAAGCCCTTTTTATTTTAAATTTATTTATTTACCGATTATATGTAATAACAAATTTCAGGAAACTCTCTTTAGAAAAAAGTACCCCTAATAATAAATAATCACAGGTCCTTTATGTTCTTCCATAAGACCCTCTGTCATTGAGGATAAGCTACTTAAAAGATTTGGGGCAGGGCCTGTCTATGTTTTCACACATAGCTTTATGCATAATATATGTTCTATCTGATGAAATTGAAAACTGAATGACTATATAAAAATATAGGGACAAAAGGGCCCCAATTAGTGTGTCTAGAATGGGAGGGGAAAAGGTTATTAGGGTGATAATAGATTGTGATACTTATTATCATCAATGCTGGCTGATGGCCAGTCTAACAGAGTTCTGAGTTTCTGAACTCTGGACATCTACTTTCTCTTTGAGATTGGTGGGCTTGCCCTCTAGATAGTCTTATATCTCTGTATTTTTCCCCAACCAAATCTTACTTTTTATTTAAGATAGCTACCAAGTTCCTCCTTTGAATTAAATAATCTTAAATCTTTGAAGTCACAGCAGATACAGATTATTTAAGTAGGATAAGGCTCCCAACGGATGGTACTAGGAGAGATAATGTGATAAGAACCTCACCCCATCAAAAAAGCATGAGATTCCTAGCAGATCTTGTTATAGCTGGTGTCTGGTGCCTGGCAGAGCTGAGCAACCCAGGCCACACTGCTAGGAGTCCTGCTGGCTTTGCAGGATGGAACCTCAGGACTGAATGAAGTAGATTCCTGTTTCTTTGACTATTAGGGAAACCCTCAAAACTGTGAGGGAGGGTCCCAGGTAAAAGAGTTCATCAGTCACAGTTGCAACCTTCCCTCATCCTCCCATCTCTTCTGTATCCCACTTTCCCTAAACATTTTCCACCTCTCTAGCAACACTAGTTCCACTAGTTTTGACCAGGGACCTGAGTCAGCTGCTACCACCCTATTTCTGGTCTCCAAGGAGAGAGAAGTTAAAAACTCAGGACTGAATGAGTTGGGATGAGTATTTGCCAATCACTTCCATTCTGAGGCTGTCCCTCAGAATTGATGACAGGCAAGTAATAGAACAGTGATTAGCTGAGTATCTGGCACCTAACAGATGCTTAAAAATACTTTTTGACTGACTAGAACTGCTCTGGCATCTAAACTAATTAACCAAAGGACAAGTATGGTGAGTTAGACAGGTTTCACTTTATGTATGGGGGGCAACTTCACTGGAGGAAAGCCATAGGAGTAAAAAAGTCCATGATACAGAAATACTGGATATATACATATGTATGTATATGTGTGTGTATATATATATATGTATATATATATAGTCAGGGATAGAAATTAAAAAAACACTTTGTAAATGACATGTATGCTTTTCCCATGTAAAGAAGAGTTGGGAGAAGGTAAAGGAAGACTCATCTCTGTATCTGACCTATATGGTACCTACCTTCACTTTCCTAGAGCCTGTTTTAGAGCCTGCTCTCAGTTATCTCAGGACAAAGGAAGGATAGTCTCCAAAAGAGTAGATGAGATTTCAGAGGATCCAGAGATTTTACTTAGTCATCTTTCTAGAGATTCTTCTAGAGTCTGAGTAGCAGATGGATATCTTGGTCAAAGGGATTCAAAGGAACTTGAGATAGCAAGACATTTGGGAAGTTAGACAAGAATGTGGGTGGTTAGTCTATTGGATAACAGGATATGGAGGAAGGGAAGCACCAGACCCACAGATGGAAGGGGATAAGGTGGTTTGCTCCCCAGAAATACTTAGATGAAGGAGGAAGAGGTCAGTATATATAGTTGGCCAGAGGTCAACCAGTTAAATTTCTCTTGGATGAATAAGAAGACCTTGGTGAGAGGTGGGAGCTATAGATATACTTTAGTATACTTTTAGTAAATCTTCTCTTCTAGCTCCTAATGCTTTTTTATTTTAGATTTTACCTTCAAATTTTCCTCTTTTTATACATATATGTGTGTATATATGTATATATATAACACCCCTACTTATTTTCATGCTTCTCTCTCCCATGAGAACATCAGCTCCTTGAAAAAAGGAACTGTTTTCCTTTGTATTTACAGTGCTTAACACAGAGTCCAGCACATAGTAAGCACTTACTAAATGCTTGTTAACTAAGTGACTCTTCTTCTTAAGATGCTCATTTTTATTGAAGTCTGAATCCTCAGAGTATAGAGGTGACCTTGAGATCTTGAAGGCTAAGCCAGTAGAGTAAAAGCCCTGGCAGGTCCTACCAAGCTGGAAAGATATACACTTTGAGTCTAGATACAACAAAGCACAGTGTGTGTAGGTATAGCGAGGGTACCCTGTTTGCCTGAATGTTGTCTGAGGACCAGCTGAGCTAAGCTCATCACTGGCATGCTGGCCACCAATTGACATGATGAAGGCCACCAGGCATGAAGAGCTTGAGATCTTGCCTTGAGAGAAGGATTTCCTTCTAAAGTTCTAAAATAAGGTGAATAAAAGTGGAGGGAATCTGGAAACTTGGCTAAAAACAGTCATTGGTCATACCACGGCTTCTAGCACTTTTTGTTCAGAATCTTAAACAAATTGCAAAAGTATAAGAGTTTTGAAACAGCAAGAAAGGATAATTTTGCTGTTGGAGTAAACTGTGGCAATATAGACAGACCCCAGGGGCAATCATGGTTACCACTGAGGCCTAATGGCATTTGAACAAATTTAGGAAGAAGCCAAGTTTCAGTAAAGGATTCTTGACAAGGGACAGTGGTTGGAAAAGAAGGCAACTATTTTCTGGATGGAGCAGCAGAGCTTGGGAGCTGATAGGGAAATTATTGGGAGAGCTAGGAGACTGCTATGATCATTTACATAATGTTCATAATGATTTATATCCTTTGTCATCTGAAGCATTTACTTATAGGGACTCATCCTCACTTCCCTTTCACCTCACCATAACCACTTCACACTCCAGGTTGGGTTCATTTCTTACCTGTCACTGTAAGCTGCTGCTGCTGCTGCTGCTGCTGGCTGAGCATATCTGTAGGCTGCATAGCCACCCTGCAGGGACAAGAAGAGAGAAGAGAAAAGGTAGATGAGTTTAATGGGGTTCCCTCTAAGGAGATCTGTCTGCTAAAAAAGGACTGGGCTAGAGAGTTTCCCCAAGGGGCTAGGTTTATAGAACTAGCTCCCATTCCCTCAGGGACCCAAGTTTATCTACATATTCAGGGCACTGGAAAGCTGAGAAGACCAAGGAGAAGAAAGATTTGGTCTTGTAAGGAAAAGTGCTCCTGATTTCCCTGACCAGGTGGGATTACTCCGTTTGCTAAACTGAGAAAGTCAGATTTAGTTTACTGATGGGGAGGTCTTCTTAACTTCTGGGTCTTGGACTCCTTTGACAATCCAATGAAGTCTATGGACTCCTTAGAATACTGATTTTAAAAACATAAAATAAAGTGCATAGGAAAATTTAAAAATACAAAGGAAATCAATTATATTGAAATATAGCTATCAAAATATTTTTTAAAGTTCACAGACTCCTCTGAAATCTGTCCATGGACTCTTTCAGTGTCTATAGATCCTAGGTTAGGAACCTCTTGTTTGTAGAGATAGAGAACCAGTATCTCTCTCTCAGCCTTGGGGAAGTGCTCAGGATAGATGGTATTATCAAATCAAACAGCATTACCTCCAATGAGGTGCAAGCCCCTTTCATCCTTTCAAAATCAAGATGGGTTGGTTTTTTTCTTATAGGACAATGCACAAGACAGTAAGTAGATGGTAATGCTTGTGTAGTAGGGGTGGGAGGTGAAGAGGGGCATTACTATAACAAAATTACAAGTTTCTAACTGATTGAAAGCAACAGAGGCAAAGAATCTTTATTAAGAATGAAGGATTTCTTTTTCTCCTGGACATACTGAGGAATAAAGGGGTAGAGAGGCATATTATGGAAGAAAAACAGTTTGGAAGTACAGTAATTTCTTCTATCTGCATGTTGGGTTATACAGTTTGTGGGTGTACTGTTATTCTCCATCCTTAAGAGGTATGTGCCCCTGAGAGGCAGTGCCATCAAAGCTAACATGATTAGGATAGAAGTCTGTTGCCTCATATGCCCATCCCACTCCTCCCTCTCCCAACATACTGTCTTTCATACAGAAAGATCAATGCCATTTGACTGCTTTGAATTATTTCTACTCTGCTTTCCTAACATGCACAAATAATTGGGAGTTAACTATAAATGGGCCACAGGAAAATGAAGGCAGGACACAGTTGATACCCTCTCTGTCTGTATGTTCCCCAATTGTGCTGGGCCCTGGGATCTTCTGAATTGTGCTGGGCCCTGGGATCTTCTGAATTGTGCTGGGCCCTGGGATCTTCTGAATTGTGGGAGACATTCTATTGGAGACAATCGTGGGGAAGGTAGAGGCTAGATATGGGTGTGGGGAACACTTACATAAATCTCTGCGCCATAAAATCCATCCTGATACACGACCCTGGAAGCAAACGGACAAGAAAGTGGTGGGAACGCTGGAGAGGTGGGGTAGGCCGGCTCCGGTGTCTGCTGAGGAGGGAGGGGGCATGGTGCCAGCCCTGCCCATGGGACTGGCATTTTAACAAGCGTTTGCTCCAGTGCCCTGTTTTGGTATAACAATAGAGTAACACCCTTGCTATAGTCAGCAACTTTTTCTACATAAGCCTAGGGGCCCTCTCAGCCCCAGTCTCATTTACTACCTCCACCCCCAATCATCCTCACCCTCATCCCAGGGAACTGTGATCCCCATTATGCATCAGAGGGCGCCAGGGCCCTGGGATGTATGGGGTTTGTCCTCAGTTCCTCAGGGAGGCAGCTGGGGCAGAAATATCAATGGAACCCTGGGCTTCCAGTCCTGAGGATCCCTGGAATCCTCAATGTACTGGGGGACACAAGAGATGCTCAGAAGTACTCCTAGTGTTATACTCTGGTAGGTCTCTGACTAAATGATTCAAGGATTAGATATACAATGTCAATTGGAATTCCCAGGTGAACTACCTCTACCAATACACGTCAGTACCTTCCTTGCAACTTAGGGTCTCAGAGAGTTGCTTAGAAAGCTGAGAGGGTAAAAGATTTGCCTAGGGTCCACATGATCAGTATATGTCAGAGGTAAACTTGAATTCAGATCTTCTTGGCTCTAAGGCCAGCTCCTTATCTGTTGGTACCATCAGGTCCCTTTAATATAGTTGGGACCATAGGCAATCTGATACAGTGGATGGGGCACTGGCTTTGGAGTTAAGAAGACCTGGGTTCAAATATGGCCTCAGATACTCTCTGTGCCTTTGTTTACTCATCTGTAAATGAAGTGTTTGGATTCAGTGGCCTTTAGATTTATAATCTTAGTCTTAGCTCTAGGATGGAAAGATCCCAGGATAGGGGTGGGGGATGAGGAAGAATGAGTTAATAATTTCCCAAAATGTTCCTCAAGCAATTACTATTTTTTTCTTTCTTCTTTTTTTCCAAGTTGAGCAGCCCCAATGCCTTAGATTTATGTTCCCCTTCCTTGGCCCCTCTTCCTTTTCTATCTCCCTATTCCTGGAATCTTTCAGACCTGTGCCCACACAAGCCACCAGGAATTCCCAGTCCTAGGTACTCACGCGCCATATGTTGGAATGGGGGGAGGAGGTGGTGCAGCCCGGAATGTGTTATATACAGCCCGTCCCCGACCTCGTAAGTGTGCCCCTCGGTATGCCACAGCGGTGCCTGTTGTGGGGTAGGGGAATCCTGTCACTGCAGGGAAAGAAGAGAAATGAATAGTCACTAGATGGTGTCCCAAAACAGAAAAAAGAAGTGAGGATCAGAGGAAGGAGATGAACTAAGTTCAAAGGAAGCAGGAATATCCAAATATTCTGCTAAGCCCTCTCTTGCATCTATCCCTGATGCTTCTGGGTCAGGCTCAACAGGAGCAAGGGCCCCAATAATATTTTCCTAGTGTAAAAGTGAAATTTGGGAGATGTCATCTTTAAGTATATATATGTATTTTCTATGGACACGGGGAAATTGTCAAACTACATTTCCCGTGGTCCAACGGGTTTCCGTTTCCAGTTCTTTGGGCGTGGGGACGCCTACGTCTCCACGCAGAGAAGAGTTTAAATCTCCTGGGTTAGGAGGGAGTGGGCTCTTGGCTAGCAGGCTCGGGGAGAGATGAGAGGTAACAAAATGGAGGCGGCAGTTTTGAATTCTTACAAGTGCGCGGTCTAATAATTTTATCTATCAGCATGGCTTTAATTAAATTACTAATTTCTATATTTATAGCAGCCTTTATTATTTTTCATATTTATAATTATGGCAACCAGAAGTTTGGAAATCGAATTTTCAATTTTCCAGATAGCCTTTCGGAAACGATAGCCATGCCTGCTTTTTGGCCGTCTGGCTCAGCTCTTTTGAGCACTTTTTTTAAAAAGGAAAATGGCTTTCCTTGCCATGCTTTTGCTGAAAGCAACAGCACTTTTTTGCCTCAGACGGGACTTGGCCAGCCAGTCCAGCCCAAACCACCTTGGGAGGTCAGGCCAGCCAATTTCAGGTTTTTGGCTTTTAAACTAAAATGCCAGAGCCCAGCCAGTGTGTCTCTGCCGCTGCTTTCCTGACTCCTGACCTGAGCTCCATTCCTGCCTCGCCGAAAGCCTGCAAGCCTCCCAGTGCCTGTGATCTCCTGACTCCATTCCTACCGCTTCCCAACTACAAGCCTGCCAGTGTTCCAGTCCCTGTGATCTCCGCGCCGTTTTTCTTGCTGCTGATGCTGCTAGTGCTGACCTTCCACTACAACCCCGAGCCCCAACAGAGAGGCCCCCCCCCAACTGCTGCCTTTGCCGAGATCTCGATCTCCAGAGACTTGTTCACCTCTGCCGCTAAAGATTTTGGGAAAGAAACTTGCTGATTCCTTAATCCAGAGAGTGAACTGTTTGCAGAGAGATGCCTGAAGAATCTACGTTTAATCAAGAGATCCAGAATGAACTTTGGGTTGCAATTGATTGAACTGATGGGGTTTGTTGCATCAAGCGATCCAGAATGAACTTTGGGTACTAATGAATGGACTGATGGGTTTTGAACAGTTACTTTAATTGTACATGATATGCCAATAGGGGACTGCCCCCAATTGGTTTCTTGTCAACGCGCTTAGCAAAACATTGGTTTTGCTTTCTCTCTTTTCCATTTCCCTCTTATCTCTAACTATTGTAGTTAGAAGACCTTTGTGGTATAAGATGTTTGTGTAACATGATCACTTGGGGTGACTAGGCACCCAATATGATCATCAGGGGGGATTGTGTAAATAGAATTAGCTCGAGCCCATTAATAGTCAAAAATCTACTCAACCCAGGCGTGCTAATGATGTCACCCTAACCTCCCTTAGTGGGGAGGGGAGACGAGTTATCCACACGTGACAATAAGTAACAAATCTAGTGGGCAGTCCAAATCAATGTAGAACCTGCCATTTGTCCATTTGAATTAGAGGTGGACCACAGGAAGTGATGAAAGACACGATCTCTTTAAGTAAGTTAGTGAACTTCCTGTGGGGCAGTTGCCGTCTAGAACTGGGAGCAGAAGCATCTCCTGAGACCACAAAGAGCTTACACTCTATATTGTCACGTGGGTAAGTTAGGCTGACTTCCTTGGCCTAGCTGGGCCAATTCTAAACTCTGCCTATCTGGCTGTTGGGCCTTGTGCTTACAGCTTCATTTATTTAGCCTTTTAACCTTCTCTTTGGCCTGGATTAGCCTCTCCCTTTCTCTTTATTCCTACTTTTTACCTACCAGATTGTAAATAAACTCCTCAACCTGATGCTGACTTGGGTCTGATTTAATTATGGAATTGAACCTGAATTGTTGATTCCTGGCGGCCACACATTTTAATATATATCTATAAATACTTAAATTTTACTTCTTACACTAGGTCCTTCCCTATCCTTCCTTCCTGGCCCAGAGTAATGAGACAAGGCCCTATAAATTCCTTGGAAGCTAATGATAGCTAAACAATCATTATCCCTTTGTTGGGGTGGGATTGTTGTATGTGCTTTGGAGAACCTTCTCCTAGGAGCCTGCCATTTCCTCCCTCCCCTTATTCAAGAATAACATGTCTCTACACTTTACCTGCATAGAATTCAGGTCCATATACAGCACCCACCACGGGGTTTAGCTTCCAGCCTGGGACAGAAATAAAGAGGGACAGTCAGTATGAACAGGCCACTTAATCTTCCCACTTCCCACCGGACCACACTGTATCTCTGTTTTCTCTGAACTTTCTCTACATCCCATCCTACCCCCTTGGATTTGGGCTACCCTAGAGCAAGGGGTTACCACAGGGGAGTGCTAAGTACTCCTAAAATGTTTTGAGTTCTAAGTTGGACATTTTAAGGGCCTCTAGAGAAAGCAGGCCAAAAATACCACCCAACAAATTGTATTCCCTGCCCCAATACAACGTTAAGTAGCCAAATTGATGAAAGTCTGAGATGGGATGAATAGAACCTAAGAGGAACCTAAGACTCTTGGAAGTCTCTGTTTCACACATTTTCCAGCTAAGCTATGCTATCATCACCACTTCTATTGATAGGAACAAGAACAGACCAGTCTTTCAGAGCAACTGCTAAGCCATCTGGGTTTGTTTCTTCCCAGTTCTATATAAATAACTCCCAATTATCTAACCTTGTGGGTTATTCCATTCTGGTCCAGCCAACCTTCACCACCCCCCCCAGTCCCACCCCTGACCCCCAGGTCTGCTTCTCTGTCAGTGGTTGTGTGCTCTGGGAATAAAACTCCTTTTAACATAAACCTAAGAAAAAGAGAACCATGAGGGTAAAACAACTACATGACAACTTTCCTAGCTTAGAATTAATAATTGAGAGTTGAATGTACTTGGTATGTAATATCAATTATGTTATGATACTCCATTTCTATCCCTGAAACTAGCATGGTCTTCTCCTTTTTACTTCTATTCTTGGTGCCAAGTCCAGGCCTTTATGAGATATTATTCACTGACTTCTTTCCTTTCCCCTTTTCAAAGCAGTGCCCTTTCTTGCTAGAGGAGGTGAAGAAGGAATCCAGGTGAGGTTGGAGGATAGGGCAAAACAGTAGGTTAATGTTCCTGATGGGCAACTAGGTGGCACAGTGGATAGAACACTGGGTTTGGAATCAAGAAAACTCATCTTTTTTTTTTTTTTTTTTTTTTTTAAACCCTTAACTTCTGTGTATTGGCTCCTTGGTGGAAGAGTGGTAAGGGTGGGCAATGGGAGTCAAGTGACTTGCCCAGGGTCACACAGCTGGGAAGTGTCTGAGGCCGGATTTGAACTTAGGACCTTCCGTCTCTAGACCTGACTCTCAATCCACTGAGCTACTCAGCTGTCCCCAGAAGACTCATCTTCATGAATTCAAATCCAACCTTTAGACACATACTAGTTGTGTGATCTTGGGCAAATCACTTAACCCTATTTGCCTCAGTTCCTCATCTGTAAAATGAACTGGAGAAGGAAATGGCAAATCACTTCAGTATCCTTTCCAAGAAAACCCAAAATGGGGTCATAAAGAGATGGACACAACTGAAATGACTAACCAACAATAATGTCCCTAATGTACCCAGGCTGCAGTATAGAAGGAGGAGTGGGAGCAAAGGGTTGAAATTCCTGTTATTAATATATCATACCTCTTAATGACAGCTTTGTGATCTTCTCCTGGAATTCATCATCTATTTACTTCCAACAGGGTTGGAAGAGTTATAATACACTTCTATTGTAGGACTGTAGATTTAAAGCCAGAAAAATCACCTGAGAATTTTACAGATGAGGAATCTGAGGCATAGAGAAGTTAAGCAATTTGCCTCAATTTCACACAAATAGTGAATGGGAGAGCTAGGATTTGAACTCATATCCTCTGACTCTTCAGTTCGATGCTTTTTTACCTTAAAAAGTGCTTTAAAGAATCATTTAAATAAAAAAAATATATGCATAGAATAACTGAGGATAAGTAAAAAGGTAAGGTTTGGACTTTTAAGGATAATGGGAGTAACTTTAAAACCCAGGACAGTCTTTTGATTAATATTAAGAGTAAGAATATTGGGAATATTAAGACAAAAGATGCTATTTTAGTTATTTAGGTAGTAAGAAATATTTTTAAAAAACATAGGGTCAATGCCTGGGGGATAGATTCCCCTTTACTCCTAACAAAAGTATATTGCTTTTCCCAATTATATGGAACTGAGCTTGGGAAAATTCTAGAAAAGATAATTAAAGATTTGGTTGGTAAACATTTAGAAAAGGAAGCAGTGATTACAAAGACAACCTGGCTTCATCAAGAGCAAGTCATATTTTTCTCTTTTTTCTTTTTCTTTTTTGTGACAAGATTACTAAATCAAATGAGGGGAAAGCTACAGATACAGTTTACTTAGAGGTTAGCTATGCTAAAGTATCTCAATTTGTTCTTGTGGAAAAGATGGATGAGATATGGATTAGGTAATGTAATCGCATGGGTTGAGAACTGGCTGAATGGCTGGCCAATATGGCAGGAGATCTCCAGTGGAGAACAAAGGGATCTGTGCTGTTTAATATTTTCGTTAATGACTTAGATAAGGTGATAGATGACATTCTCAACAAATTTGGAGGTGTGACACAAAGCTAGGAGGGCAACAAACACAGCAGATGACAGAGTCAGAGTCCCAAAGGACCTTGATAGGTTAAAGCATTGGGTTGAATTTAATAAGTTGAATTCAAAAGAGATAAGTGACAAAGATATGATGGGGAAGCTGCAGTTGGAAAACTGTTGTGAAAATGATCAGAAGGGTTTAGTGGACTGCAAGCTCAATATGAACCAGTAGTATGATATGGCAGCCAAAAAAGCTAACACCAACTTGGGCTGCATTAAGAGAGGTAATACTTCCAGGAAAAAAGGAGGTGATAGTCTGATTATATTTAGCCCATGTCAGACCTCAGCTGGAATACTTCATTCTGGGTTCTATGGTTAAAGAAGTACATTGATAAGTTGGAGGGTATCCAGAGGAGGGCAATCAGGATGATGAATGGTCTTGAGTCCATGTCATATAAAGGAACTGGGCATATTTAGCCTGGTAAAGACTGACTAGAGGGTGAGAGGGCATGATAGCTGTTCTGTAGTATTAGAAGAGTTATAGTATGGAAGAGGGATTAGGCTTATTTTGAAAACTGGTACCTGTGAGATCTCTGTCAAGAAGTCACATAATGTCTCTGGGCCTCAGTTTCCTCACTAGTAAAAAAAAAAGTTGAAATAGATGACCTCTAATAGGGTCCCTTCTAGGTCTAATTCTATGAACAATCATGGAGAATGTGGAATACTATAGGACTGAAGATAAGCAAACAGACTGATTTTCTGGGATTGTCTTTGATTCCTGGATAATTTTTTAGATTGTATCATTAAAGGGATAGTTAATGAGTCCTTGGCAAAGGAAGGGATTATTATGAGCTAGCATGTGCTTTGAATGTCAGAATCGGAATTCAAAAATCTTTCAACAGCTTAGAATAATGAAAATAATGAAGAAGAATATTAATATTTTGTTATTATACCAATACTCACACATATGACTTAAGGTTTATTTATTGAGTCCTTTCCTGCAACAGCCTTGAGAGGTCGGCAGTGAGAGTACTATTATTTCTATTTTATAGATGAGGAAACTCATCTCTCAGAGCCTCAGAGAGATTAAGTGGCTTTCCATGATCATGAAATGAACATGGGTATGACACCACTATCTTAGTTTCCTTTCTGTAAAAGGGGAATAATTATATTTATATTACTTAGCTCACAGGGTTGTCCTGGATAAGGAGCTTAAGACACCTTAAAGCATTATATATATATGTGAGGAAAGCTAAGTGGCTCAATGGTTAGAATGCTGTACCTGGAGTTAGGAAGATTTGTGTTCATATGTGGCTTCGACACTAGCTCTGTTACCCTGGGCAAGTTGACTTATTTAACCCTGTTTGCCTCAGTTTCTTCATATGTAAAATAAACTGGAGAAGAAAATGGAAAATAACTCTAGTACCTCTGCCAAGAAAACCCTAAATGGGGTCAGGAAGAGTCTGATACAACTGAAAATGTCAGGACACATTGTTATTTACAATGAAATAAAATCAAAGTGAATGGAATAAATGTAAGTTCTGTACTTGGAGTCAAAATATCAACTATAAAATTTATCATGGGTAGAGAGATAACATATAAAATGTAAAAAGTAATGAGGGGAGCAAGCTAAGTGTCTCAGTGGATAGAAAGCTAGGCCTAGAGATGGGAGGTCCTGGGTTCAAATGTCGTCTCAGACACTTCTTAGCTGTGTATCCCTGGGCAAATTACTTAACCCTAATTGTCTTGTCCTTATCTCTCTTCTGCCCTGGAACTGATATTTGGTATTGATTCTATTTACTTATTTAAATTAAATTTTATTTTATTTTTCCCCAATTACATGTAAAAAGTTTCCAACATTTTTCAAGGAATATTGAATCTCTAATTTCTTCCCCCCTCCTCCCATCTCCCCACCCTTGCTGAGATGGTAGGATAGATTCTACATGTACAATAATGTAAAACATCTTTTATTTATTTATTTAAAATTTAATTTAATTTTTCCCCAATTACGTGTAAAAAGTTTCCACTATTTTTCAAAAAATATTGAGTCCTTAGTATTGATTCTAAGGGTGGTTAAAAAAAAATAGGTATGAGGGTTTTTAAAGGGCGGCAAGTTCTATTAAGTCAATGTCGATTTCAGCCAAAAAATTGTAATATGATCAGAGGCTGCATTAATATATACATAGTGCTTAGAAAGAGGGAATATTATTCACTGAAACTTGCCCTCAAAAGAGCACATGTGGAGTATTCTGTTCTGTTCTGGGTGGCACATTTTCGGGAGAATGGTGACAAGCTGGTGTGCACCCAGATGACCAAAATGCTGCCCTCAGCACTGAAATCATGTCATATGAGGATGGTTTGAAAGAACTAGGGATTCTTAACCTGCAGAAGCAAAGACTTGGGAAGGGGCAGGACAGCATTTGAAGGGCTGTCATTTGGAAGAAGAATTAGATTCTCTTTGCTTGATCCCAGAGGATAGAACTAAGAGCATTAGGGTAGTATAGTTAATAGAAGCAAGTCTTGGCTAGATAGAAGGAAAAACTTGCTCATAATTAGAGTTGTCCAAAAGTGGAATAAGCAGACTCCAGAGGTGGTAAGTTCTCCATTTTAAAATGAGGTTAGGTAACCCCTTGTGTATCTATAAAGGGCTTTGGCTAGGCTAGATGACCTCTGAGGTTCCATTCAATTCTGAGATTCCATTTCATGATTATATTAAACTAAAACTCCTTTGGAGTGGAAAATAAACTGAATTAACATGTGATCTAGCTTGATAGGTTCACAGTGGGAAGGGTGGAGTGGCTCCCTGGGGTTATATAGTCTTTTTCTTCATTTCCTTCTCTCAGTATAATCTTGGATTTCTCCTCATCTAGGCTCTAGGGTCAAATACCTAATAATAATAAAAAGGCTAAATGGCCCTCTTCTCCTTAGGATCCTGCACAGTTCCAAAGATCCTTTGTCTTTTCAGATCCTGAATGAGGAAAAGGGGCCTCATTCTACTGTCTGGATGGTATAAATGAAGTTTAGATGAGGAAAGCTGCCCAGAGCCTCTGGTAATAAGAAGAGTTGACCCAGGTCTTCCTGATTTAAAGTTGAGAATTCTATGAAGTGAGCCATGCTTGCTGTTTTGTGAATTAGTGATAGGACTGGGAAAACCTGGCTCACTATCTAGACTTCCAAACCCAGATTCCTGAGGGCGAACTGATCATATGAAAGGATCTTCAGGCAAGAAAATCTTGGACTTGATTATCACCTTGCTGTTCTATCAGCCGTATTCAACTAATTATTCATCTCCTCCATCTTCCCACTCTATCATCTTCCCATTTGCTAACACTGTAAAATCTGAAACTTATTTCAGGAAAATTTATCATTTTGTGGGAAAGTTATAGGACACCAGAGTGTTCTGATTAATATACACACGTGAAGAGAAAGAAATAGTGCATCTCCTGGTAAAACTCTACACATCAAAAAAGAACTTCTTGGGGGTAGCTTGGTGGCTCAATGGGGTTGAGAGCCAGGCCTAGAGATGGAAGGTTCTAGGTTCAAATCTGGTCTCAGACACTGCCTAACTGTGTGACCTCGGGCAAGTCACTTAACCCCCATTGCCTAGCCCTTACTGCTCCTCTATCTTGGAACCAATACACAGTATTAATTCTAAGATGGAAAGTAAGGGTTTAAAAAAAGGAAAGAAAGAAAGAAAGGTAGGAAGGAAGGAAGAAAGAAAGAAAGAAAGAAGGAAAGAAAGAAAGAAAGAAAGGAAGGAAGGAAGGAAGGAAGGAAGGAAGGAAGGAAGGAAGGAAGGAAGGAAGGAAGGACTTCTTAATGGCTGTATTAATTAATGAGAGTAGTATGGTAAAGTGAAGACCTGAGCTTGAATCCTTTCTTAAGAGCTGCATGATCCTGGGCAAATTACTTAAGTTCATTATGTCTCGGTGTCCTCCTCTGTTGAACTGAGATAATAATAGCACCTATCTCATAGGGTTGTGAGGACCAAATGAGGTTATGTATGAAAAGCACTTTATAAATCTCAAGTTACTATATGTGTGAGCTCTTATCATCATGGTTGTCACCCATGATGTGTCACAGGGCTGGTGGCACAGAGGTCAAATCTTGTTCTCACCTCCCTCTCTGCCCTTCCCACACATTCTCTATTTCTGTTTTGTGGCCAGCCCTGCATGGGTAAAGAAGAAACTTGGCTTTTCCTCTCAGAGTTCTTATACATTTCGGCTTCTGTTAGTGCCTTTCTTCTTCTCTATCATTACTATATACATTGTACAAAATCTCTCTCAGGATGCTATTTGTAAACCAGATGCTGAACCCAGTTATTAGAAAGGATCTTAAGGATGATCCAGTCCAACTCCATTTTTTTTATTTGTGAGTAAACTGTGGTCTAGAAAGGGTGTGGAAGGGTCTTACCCAAAGATCCATAGTAGTTTAGTGGTTGAGTCACAGCTAGAACTTGTCTCCTTATTTCTAGTCCATGCATATATATGCATTTCCCTGGTTCTGACTCAAAAATAGAATTGCTTGCATGTTAAAGTTCATTCATTTGCTTTCACAGATAAAATTTGGTCTTTTTTTGTTGAAGATTTCTGGAGATGAGTTTTGCTCTTGTAGATGGAGGCAAAAGTCACCATGGAGTCAATGATGAGCAAAGCGACATGTGCTTCATCTTATCAGCAGAGTCTCCAGAGAACATAGTGCCTTCTACATTGGAATGGCTTTAAAAGAAATCATATTCTAAGACATGCCACTGAATAAATTTAGGTGAAGTTGTTACTGTTACAAGGGCATATGGTGATTTTTATCTGATTGGTCTCAATCATTAAAAGCCCTGATTTAATCTTTCATGAATAGACTGCCTTCTGTTTTTCCAGAGTTTTAAAACTCAATTCAGTTTCACTCAGAAACTAGATGAAAGCTGGAGAGCCCTTGTATAGTTAGTGAGCTATCTATTTTTTATATTATTTTTATTTTTCCCCTTGGTGTATCTATGATTTCATTAATAAGGATACTACTACTCACGGGACAGATTATAATCCATCTGTGTCTGCCCATCCTATTGTCCACATCTTCCCACAAAATCCTCCATAGGAGAAGTACACAACATGCTGGGGGGAGGGTCTCCTTCTAGAGCTCTTGACATTGCCTAGATACTAAGAGAATGTGTGTTGGCTATCTAGCATGAGTATTCAGGAGGCAATGCAACTGGATGAAGAGTGAGAAAGATCAGGGTTCAAATTTTGTATTAGACAATCACTATCTCTGTGACTCTAAACAAATCATTTAACATCTGTAGGTCTCAATTTTCTCATCTGTAAAGTGAATGGGTTGGACTTAATGACTTCTGTGGTCTCTTCCAACTCAACATCTATAATCCTACAGTCCATCATCTAGCCCTTGCTCTTTCTGATTAAGTCCTTTATATCACTTTTCCTGAATAATTCTTTGTTTGCAATGTGTTGAAGCCCACTCACACCCATTGAGTGCTTGTCCATTGCTCTTTATATGATATTTAACTTCCTTTTTTGGGGAAACTGTAAAGAGCATGGTATGGTATCCTTAAATTGCAAGTGTTTGATTTTAACTCAACCCAGATTTTTCCTAGAATTCCTAACACCTTCACTTAACCCAACCCTATCATCATTGAGTCAGCAGTATTTGAAATGGTTGGAGGCACAACTTGCTGTCTTCTATAGGCTCAGAGAAATAGTTTAATAGTCACAATACATGTCCCTCAATGTGCCTAGCAATCGATTCCTTAGCATTAAATTTTGTTGATCATAGGGGGATTTGGTGAGAATGTGTGTAGAGCACAAAACAAAACTGCAGAATCTTATATCCAGTTGATTTGCTTGTAAACAGCCTAAATTATTAGTTATTCAATGGGTGAAGAGCCTGAGGGGACATCTAGCTGATTATGTGTTTTAGTGAACTGCAACCTTGATTGGAGACAACACTATAGTGGGGTAGCCAGAAAATCTCAAATGACCTTTGTTCATGTGAACTAAAGTACACCTTCCAGAAACAATCAGGCGACAGTCCCATTCTTTCTGCCTTGATAAGACAACTCCAGTGTACTTGCACTCAGTTTTTACAGCCATAGTTTAAGAAGAACATTAAAGTAGATAACATTTGGATAAGCAAAGGAACATGACCCAGGATATTGTGCATTGAAGGACGAAAGGATGACTGTCCTGAAGAAGAGAAGATTTGAGGTGTTTGTATGTGTGTGGAAAGATGTGATAGTAACTTCAAGTAACTGAAGGGCTGCAAAGAAGGGATTAGATTCATTGTTTGACCTCAGAGAGAAGAACTAGAAGCCATGGGTATTGTGATAATGAGAGTAAATCTACCCTGCCCATCTTTAGATTTAATCACCAAAGGTGAAAACATCTTCACTTAACTTACAAGTTGGGAAGTCTGTAACCCATATGTGCTAGAGTGAGTAACAAATCAGAATTTACTGACTGCCTCCTGGGCAGTCCTAAGAAAACATCTGTTGTGATTGGACATGCAAACTAAGAGGAAGGCACAGGAAGTGACACAAAAGAGGCCCCTTTAAAAAGAGAGAGTTGAGTGAGCCAGGGCTCTTCTGGTTCATGAACAAGACCCGAAGGAGTGCTTCTGGTTTGTGACCTGGACCTGGGACTCAGACCTTGGTGAGACTGTTCTAAAATCTTTTCTTTGGAATTCCATGTGGTGAGTGTAAAGACTGAATCTTCCTGAACTTCTCTTAAGGAACTTCCCTTTTAATAGAGACTCTGTGGGAGAAGCTTTTGCTTCATTCACCTCCAAGGTCCTTTGGGCTTCTGAGTTTCCAGCCTTGAGATCAAGGCTGGATTTCCCTCAGCTGAGGGTTAATTAGATCTACCTGGATTGAACTAGGGGATTAGAGCAAATTACGTACTGTGTCAGATTGCTTATCCTATCTTATCCTCTCTCTTATTTCCTTATTTCTATTTCTTCTTCTCATTTGTAAATATATTTCCATAAAAGTCATTTTAACTTGAGGTTATTTTTTAATTGGGGACTGATAATTGTTCAATCCCCTGGCGACCAACCTTTTAATATATATTCAATCAAAGCCCCCTTTCCCCCCCTTACAGTATAAGATGCCAAGCAATTTAGAGTTAATGTCAGAAAAAACTTCCTAAAAATTAGAGTTGTTAAAGCAGAATGGGCTACCTCTTGGGATAGGGAGTTTTCCTTCTTTAAAAATCTTAAGGCAGAAGTTGGATGTTCCTTTGTTGAGTATGTTGTAGAGGGATTTGCTTTCAGGTGTGGGCTGAATTAGGTGGTTCTGAATGTCTCTTCTAACACTAAACTTCTGCCATCTAGATGCTCTCTTGAAGGATTCATGTCTTACTGGGAATGAGAGAAGTCAGGTTAGCTAGGTGGTGCGGTGGATAAAGTGCTGGGCTTGAAGTCAGGAAGATTCATCTTCCCAAGAACAAATCTGGCCTCAGACACTTCCTAGTTGTATGGCCCTGGGCAAGTCACTTAACCCTGTCTGCCTCAGTTTCCTCATCTGTAAAATGAGCTGGAGAAGGAAATGGCAAACCGTTCTTTGCCAAGAAAATCCTAAATTGGGACATGAAGCGTTGGACATGACTGAACAACAAATGAGAGAAAACTGGAAAAAGTACCACAAACATTGTTTGTTTTTCCAGGCTCAAAAGAAAAAATTACTTTAGAGGATGTATCCAGTTGAATAGTCTTGTTAGTACTTTCTCTCTCTCTCTCTCTCTCTCTCTCTCTCTCTCTCTCTCTCTCTCTCTCTCTCTCTCTCTCTTCCTCTCTCCCCCCTGCCCCTACTATGAAGGACCCTGAACTCGATATATACAAATAGTCAATAACTAAGATGGAAGTAGAAAGGGTTTATTAAGCAGGATGTTAGACTGGCAGTCAGGAAACCAGAATACTGGTTTCAGTTCTGCCATAAACTTAAGCAAAGTATTTGATTCATCTGGATCTCAGCTTTCTCCTTTGTAAGATGGACAACATGATCTTCAGAATTCCTTTAAACTCTGTGATCTTTCTAGAATAATTGAATGAGAAAAGGATTGGTGTGGAGTCAGAAGACTTGTGTTCTCATCCCAGCTCTTCTGTTTGCTACCTCTGTGACTTTGGGCAAGTAAGTTTCTCTCTCTCCAGACCTGTTTTGAGCTAGTTGATCTCTTAAGCTCTTTTCTAGTTCTAAATCCATGTTCCTATGAATATATAAATGCAACTTCTTTCCAGAAACAAATATTGCAAAACAATATAAGAACTATATATTTAGTTATAGTAATGAGGTTATAGGTTGTGGATAGAGGGGGTAATATCCCCCACACACCAGGGGATAAAGGGAAGGAATGGGAACAAAGGAACTAAATAGCAGAAATCTTCCTATCATTCATATATTATATCTTTAATTATCCTCAGGAATTCATCATCTGTTTCTTCTTTCTGGCAAAGCAGTCTGTAATATAGTTCTGATACAGAATCATAGATCTAGAATGGGAAGGAACTTGGATATTATCCACTCTAATCCCCTCATTTTTTGGCTAAGGAAATGGAGGCCTGGAGAAGTTAAATGGCTTGTTCAGGGTCACTTAGCTAGCAAGTGTTTGAGGCCAGATTTGAACTCAGGTCTACTTGATTCTAGGTCCAGCATTCTATCCACTGTGCCACCAGCTGCCTCTGAGTCACGTAGCTAGAAAGTAATAGAATCAAAATTTGCCTTGACTTCAAATATATTGCTTAAAAAATCCTTACCATTTGTCTTAGTAACAACTCTAAAACAGAATAGTGGTAAGGGCTAGGCAACTGGGGTTAAATGATTTACTCAGGGTCACATAGCTAGGAAGTGTCTGAGATCAGATCTGAACCTAGGTTCTCCTGACTCCAGGCTTGGTGTTATATCCACTGTGCCACAAAGCTGCCCCTCAAATGTTCTTTCTATTGTGACATTGCTAATGCATTTATTGTAAATAAATAATTGGATGGAAAGTGGAAATTTACTTTAGATTAATTCCCTCATATACATTCATAAATGTGATGCAATTTTAATTTTGTATTGTCCACTGTCTAAACATGTTCAGGAAAATCCCAGTGGTTCTGCAGTCTGCATAAGGACAGACAAATTGTATTGGGCAAGAGGATGCTAGGATCTCTTTCCTCAGACCCTGTGAATCTTCTGGTAACTCTCTTTCCTCAGAGGAGAGAGATAGGAGGGCTGGATTACAGTTTTAAAGATATGAAAATCAGATCTTTTTCAGGCAGCATAGTATTTTCTGAACATAGTCCCCTGGAGCCTGATCCAGAGCAGAATGGCCACCCCCCTATCTGGATCTCTGTATTCTTTTCCACCTTACCATTTGTGTAGGGATTTGTGGTCTTCTTGTTGGTCATAACTCGGGCTGTGGCGTTATTTACCTGGCCAGAGAAAGAGAGGGTGGGATGAGCATTAACCCCTTCCCTCAGTCCCTGCTTGGCTCCTATGAGCTGCTACTGCCCTTACTAAGTCTTGAAATCCCCAGGGAATTGATTGTGGTGGCTGTCATCGGTCTCAGGAGTAGGGGGACAGAAGAAGGCAGAGGAGGCTATAGCCAGTGACCTGTGCCAAAATCCCATCCTAAACCCATTCATCTAGTTCCTCCTGCCAAAACTGTCCAATTCCTGATTTTCAAATTGTTACTTCCTTCCAGGTTCATGCAACCTTCTCTCTTCCCTGAGTATTAGCTCCTCAAATGCTTTTTGTTAGGACTTAAACCCTAGACCTGGACACCTAGGTGGTGTTTCCATACTACACTATGGCCTCCCACTTCTGTCTTCTAGCCCACAGATAACATGGTAGAGCAAATTCAACTCAACTGAAATCAATTCAATTCAGCAAACCAAGAGCTTAGCATTCTAGGTCTTTATCATCTAGTTGTTATGCAGTGACTGGGGTCTGGATCTCCAGGTGAGCCAAAGCCTCATACTTGGGCTTCTTTCCTCATCACTAGACACTGTGTTCTGCTGAGAGGTGAGTCAGATCCCTTTCCTCTCCTCCCCCCACCTCCCTCCAAACACTGGGTTATGCAAATTCATATGTAGGTAGGATTCTCTGATGGTGCCCTCTGCCCTCATTCCATTCATCTGCTCTGGTTCTGGCTCTCCACAGGCTCCTAAGTGGGAGCTCTTCCTAGTCCTCCTCCCATTCCCTTGGTATTGCTTATTGCTTGCTCATCACAGTGCTAGAGACTTCAGTACCTGTGATCAGCAGCCAGAATCGACATCTGCTTTCTACATTAAATAGCTCTATAGAGGGATGTATGCAGAAACACACCTACCCCAAACCCATGGCAGTGACCAGAACTATTGAGTGGGGTATCTCTTGGGACCCCAGAGATAGGTCATTCCTAGGAGGGCTGTGAAGGGGAAATGGGTATTTGGGGGGACAAGTGGGGGACATATTGTTTTTACTTTGTCTAGAGGGGAAAGGGGTAGAAGGGTCCCCAGGCCCTGCACCTTCTGTTAAAGGATCTGGCTTCCTGCTCTTGTCCAGTGGGCTGGAGAGGATATTTCTCAGAGGTCTGAGCTGTGGGGCCCTGAGAATCTAGGTATGGTTAGGAAAAAGGAAGGGAGCACATTTTTTAGGGAGAATTTAGTGGACTTAGGGAAATTGACCACAAAGATGGATTGTGGGATATAAGTGGAGAATTAATATGGAGAGGCTGAAAATTGAAAGTCTGACCCTTCTTCTCCCCTACACATTCTTCAGAGGTCTGCTTTCATTCTTTATTTAAATAGCATTCCCTTTTGGCTTCTGCCTTGCTTGACTCCTCCAATTTCTTGAGCCCTGAACCTCCCACCCCCATTTTCCTTCCCAGCTGTCCTGACTCAAGCTCAGGAGCTTGAAGCCTAAACATTCTTTACATGCTGGACTAACAAGGAATCAAGGGATACATGGTCAGTGGCACTGGCCAATAGCTTTCGACATTGGGACTTACCTAATTGGGACCTCATTTCCTTTCTAATATAGAGTAGGGCAGGATTTAAGAAGAAGAAGAAGGGCAGTAGATGGGAACAATTTGGTTTTTATAATTCAAACAGAATCCATTCCTTGCTCCTACCTTGTTGGTCCTCCTATACCCAGACCCAGTCCCTAGAATTCCTTCCCCTATTATCACTTCTAGTTTCAGCTCACAAGTTTCCCATTATTTTTTAGCACTAGTAAGGAAAAAGAAATCAAACCAATCAGAATGACTAGCACCACACACAGAGGAAGCATGCATCCCGGGACCCGGCTCTCTGTGCCCCAGATCAGGGAGGGGGATGGGTAGTCTTTAGCAGTTTTCCCACCACCCCCATTCTGACAACTTGTGCCATCCTATGCCTGTTCTCAGTGCCATATACTGATGCCATCTCAACAAGGTTTGGAAATTGGGGGAGGTCAAAAGAAGGGAGTCACTGAGATTGCAAGAGACTATGGAACATGGGGAAAGAAAAGGAGGAAGGTATAGAAGGCCAGAGAGGGAAGCTGTCTTTGGGTGGTGAGAGATTCAGCAGAAGACAAAAGGACTGCTTAAGGGAGAGGTAGGGGACTGGGAGCAGAGAATGGGGAAGTTTAGCTGGGTCCAGCCCTTCCATTTGGATCCTATTCTATTCTGCTCCACCAGGGAAGCAG